>NC_056729.1:798357965-798582965 GCF_019279795.1 Protopterus annectens
CCATACGACATACTACCAAACCCCAGCAGTCAGAACACTGATTCAGGTCAAGAGCACCTCCTCACTCTGGGGGTTTGTATCTAGGTACTGTATGGCCTACAACATCAACTACTGTGAGCTGACCACACACTGATTGCCCTGGATATACATATCCCACCTCCACCACCAGCACAAACGACTATAGTGCATAACATTACAGATACAAACTTTACACTTTACAACAGTGACATGGTATCCTTTCAGCCCACTGGGCCAGTGGCAGATACAACCCACAATGCTGACCCCTACACAATTGCTTTCTACAGACATCTCTGAGAATGCATGGATCATGCAATCCCATATATGACCAAGACACTCTCCACAAAGGGACAGCATCCTGTCTGGTGGACCCCAGCCATAGACAGATTGTATTACAGAAGATGGAAGCTACTGCAAGACAGAGCATAATTACATAAAGGGAGGGCATGTCTGAGCAGCACTAGTAAGGATCTATTTTCCATCATACAAACATCCATGGGCAACTTTGAGAGGGAAATCAAGAGGGACAATACAGATAACCAGAAGGCCTTCTTCAGTTATGTTAGCGACCTGGTCAGGATCCATCCTTTATGCCCATAGTTAGTACACAACAACACATATTTCACTGGCACCACAGATATTGACAACATTGTGGCAGACAGGTTCAGTGCAGGTGTCACCCCACCCTCTCCCCCAAAATAAGACATAGTTATCCCAGCTGACTGTAACCTCCCTATCATCACAGATGTCCAGGTGAGAGCCACCCTCAGGACAGCAGAATACACAACATGAATGGGACCTGATGGTATCCCCAGTTGCATGCTACATAAACTCTGACAGGAGCTAAACACACATATAGAAGTGCTATGTAACACTAGCCTGACTACAGGATATGTACCTGTACACTGGCGCACAGCAGCAGTGGTTCCACTCCACGAAGGAGGCACCTCAACATACCAATACAATACAACACAATACATTACATTACAATACAATACTATACAACAGGCATGGGCAAACTACGGCCCGGGGGCCACATGCGGCCCGTTAAACGTTTTGATTCGGCCCGCCAAACTTGAAAAATTTAATAAATTAACCTTGTTAATGTTTTATTTCCCCTGCAATTCTGATGTTTCCTCACTAGATGGCGCACTCTAGATATATTGGCTTTGTTGAGGTGAAGCGTAGGCCTATTACTCCACGTTTGCACTTTACCCTTTGACCCACTGCCCCTCTATGAAGATGAGCGGACCCAAGAAAAGGAAAGTGGACAGAGAATGCCGAGTGTTCAATAAGGAGTGGACAACTAAATATTTTTTCACTGAACACCGATCATCTGCTGTTTGCCTGATATGCCAAGAAACTGTGGCGGTTTTAAAGAGTATAATATTAGCCACTTTGCCACAAAGCACGCTAATTATGCTAGCAAGCTCTCAACAAAAGAACGGGAAGCTGCTGCTGAGAAGGTGGCAGCTAATTTGAAGGCTCAGCAAAGTCTTTTTCACCGCCAAACTGCCATTCAAGAGTCAAGTACCAAGGCCAGTTTTATGCTTTCATTCAAAATAGCAAAGGCCAGCAAACCACTGTCTGAGGGCGAGTTTTTAAAAGAATGTATGGTAGAGACAGCAGGTATTTTGTGCCCGGAGACCAAAGACAAATTTGAGAAAATCAGTTTATCACAGCGGACAGTGACTCATCGTGGAACTAATAGATGAAGATATCACCAGCAGATTAAACAAAAGGCGAAGTCATTCACTTTTTATTCTTTAGCACTGGATGAAAGCAACGATGTCAAAGACACTGCTCAGCTCCTCATTTTTATCCGAGGAATCAATGAAACTTTTGAAATAACGGAGGAGTTTTTGACAATGGAGTCTCTGAAAGGACAAACACGGGGAGAGGACTTGTTTGAATGGGTGTCTGCTGCCATCGAAAACATGAAGCTTCCTGGAAGCTTGTTAACGTCACCACAGATGGATCTCCGAATTTAACGGGAAAAAACTTTGGCCTGCTGAGGAGAATCCAGAATAAAGTGAAAGATGAAAACCCTAACCAGGATGTCATTTTCCTCCACTGCATCATCCACCAGGAATCTCTATGTAAATCGCTGTTACAGCTGAATCATGTTGTGAATCCTGTGGTGAAACTCGTCAACTTCATATGCGCACGGGGACTTCAGCACCGTCAGTTCATTGCATTCCTAGAGGAAACTGATGCGGATCACCAGGACCTGCTTTATCACTCCCGTGTCCGCTGGTTGAGTTTGGGCAAAGTGTTTCAATGAGTGTGGGAGCTCAAAGAGGAGATTTGCATGTTTTTGGAGCGGCAGGGGAAGACTGATGAATTTCCTGAGCTGAGCAACAAGAGCTGGATGTGTGACTTTGCATTTGCTACGGACGTATTTTCACACTTGAATGAGCTCAATGTGAAACTGCAGGGGAAGGAGCAGTTTGTGCATGACATGTACACAAATGTGAAAGCCTTCAAATCCAAGCTGGCTTTATTCTCCAGGCAGATTTTGAACAAGTCATTCACTCATTTTCCTAGACTAGCCACGCTGAAAGAGGCCGGAGCAAAAGTAAAGAAATACAGTGAGTCACTGGATGCACTGCACGGAGAATTCTGCCGTCGGTTTTGATTTCGACAAAATTGACAAGTCACTTCAATTGGGCCTTTCCTCTGTCACAAGACCCCAAACAGCTCCAGAGGAGCTTCAGCTCGAACTGATCGACCTTCAGTCCGATCCTGCCTTAAAAGAGAAGTTCAGCTCTGAAACTAAATGACTTCTATGCTTCACTCAATGATGCCGCTTCCAAATCTAAGGCAAAAGCAGATGATGTTGGCTTTGTTCGGCTCTACCTTCGTGTGTGAACAGACCTTCAGCATCATGAACATCAACAAAGCCAGCCACAGATCCAAGTAAACAGACCTACACCTCAGATCCATCCTGAGAATCGCCACAACAAAACTAACTCCAGACTTTGATGCGCTGGCTAAAAAAGGAGACCAACAACACTGCTCCCATTAAAATGTGTGTGTCTCCATGATACGCACGTTGTTAAAATAAACACGCAGATCAAATATAACGCTTCACAGACTGACTTGCTGCAACTGCTTCATCCTTGCACTGGTCGTTGTTGACTTTTGGCACCGGGGAAACAAATTGAATAAAAGGAACAGGACAAGTACATCTGCATCTCCTACCATTTTTGAAAAAAAAAGACAGTCAGGAGGAGAGTGATGGTGATATCCTGAAGGATAACAGAACTTTCAGTGCTTTAAAATAAAATGGTCATTTATTTGATTTTCAGTGTTTAAAGACTCATTTCGAAGTCAGATATTTTATTGTAATGCTTTTCTTCATTTTCATTGGAAATTAAAGCACATGTTTTCTCCATATCCCAAGATGTGTATTTTTCCCCCAATGAGGTGATGTTTTCAAAGCATTCCATTTATCTGCTCCTGTTCCGGCCCCTTTGTCAAATATTCGAACTCAATGTGGCCCACGAATCAAAAAGTTTGCCCACCCCTGCTATACAATATGCTATTGCCCCTGGGACTACAGCAGCGTACTGTTCTGCTACCCTGACCATTGTGACACATGTGGTGTGATGGTACCTGCTGCTGTCACACAGTTACACAGGGTGACTCATATGGCATATTACCTATCTGACTAACATTCAGCAGGGGTATGTGTGACATGTACTCATGGGGAGTCTTGCTTCTTAACACTGTGTGGTTTATTGCAGGGTATGTCTTATCTGTGGGTAGGAAATTTTACCTCCACATGTGCACTCTATTGCAGTGGCACGGACGACACACAGCAGACATTTAGGTTGTGGATGGTGTGAAGTGTTACTATGGTTGTTGGACATCTGTCATGGGTGTGGCTTACATATGTAAATCCGGGAGTGGTAACCTCTATGTGGGTAGTATATGTGTACTCTGTGGTGTTGTCAGTCACTGTGCATTGGTAATGTGTTTGAGTGCATTGTCACAGTGTTGTACATGTCACTGTGTCCTTCTCCATATCTGTAGCTGTCATGTGAGGTCCATACCATGGCATCCATTATGTGGTGTGGAGGGGTACACCGACCTACATGTCCATAGCTGACACACCATGTCCGCTGACACATACCATGTGCAGGTATTCCAGGGATAGTGTGCCACTGTGAATATCATTGGGGCCACTATTGTACACATTTATGACCCTGTTCACCCCTGACACATGCAGTGGAGGGCAGCCAATCACATATCCGGTGGTTACTGGTGTAGGTGATCTAGAATGTGGTATGGTACTCCGGTTTTGACACTGGTGTTCACTCCATGCCTTTGTCACCAGGCACCTGTTGCAATACATCTGTACACATGTGCCTCACTCAGAATTTATATACATCTCTCTCTCTCTCTCTCTCTATATATATATATATATATATATATATATATATATATATATGTCTGTATACATATACACATATATATATTGATGTACATATATTGCTATAGATGTGGAGGGGGCACAGAGGGGTGTGAGTGACAGAGGGGGTGGGACAGGCTGTGTTGCAGGTCGTCATATACAGTCATACCTGTAGATAGTCAGATCAGTCTGTCTATGTATATGTATCTACATATATCTATATCTGTATGTGTGCATTACATAGATATGTTTGTACAATATTCTATCTACATCTGTCTATGTATCCCTCCATCTCTCTCTATGTATGTATACATATATTCATATCATATATATATATATATATATATATATATATATATATATATATATATATACACACATACATATGTTGACATACATAATCCATATGTTAGACAGGTATATCAACATATTTGTCTACCATACTGTATACACACACTAACATACTGCTAAACATACATAACTGTGAAACCTACTTTGTACATGGCACTACAACCTACAATCAACCAACATTGATATGTGCACATAGATGCTCTCACATACAAATGTATGTACAGCCTTCACTGATAGTTGCTGTATGTCCCCTGCCCTTTACACATCTTCATATACATATGGATACTGACCAATGACACATATGGAGGGTTCACAGTATGTAGACCTTTATAGTATTACTTTACAGTACCTGTGTTTGTCACAGCTGCTTGTGTTGCCGTCTGGTTCTCTGTCCTGCTGCTCCACTTCCCAGTTGTCAGCTTTCAGGTAGCGGTTGCTGAACAATTTGTTTGTGTCTGCTTAATTGCAATTTTCTCTGTCTCTGTCTCTCTCTCTCTGTCTGTCTGTCTCTCACGTCCTTCTCAGGGTGCAATGAAAGTATTGCATGTGTGGACTGGGAGTACAGCATACTTTTGTAGGTATCTGCATATGCCCATGTGATGGCCTCTGCACAAATTGTTAGCCAGCATTTGCTAATTGCATGCAGCCAGTTGTGTACTGATTGCAGTTCTCACTGTGATTTCAGAACAGTGCTATAAAAAGGTATGTGAGATAGGCGTAGCCCTTTCAGATTTTAAGGGCAGGGACCATGCTGTTATGCTGTGGACAATGTTCTGTGAGTGTAAAGGTTGGTATCTCTCTCATATTTCCAGGTGTGTTGTAGATTAACATTCCTCCATTCATTTCTCCAGTTTCCTGTACTAACTGTGTATGTACACTGACACCTACAACTACTACTACTGTTAATGTGTGTGTGTGTGCTTTCCTTTCACTTTTGCTTACACTTTGTTGCTAAGGCTTCAATAGTTGCCCTTTACAGTCACTACTTGTATGCCTGCTAGGTGTCTTGACTGTAGTGTGCTGCTGTAGCTTTCCTATTTTCCATGTACATTCACACCTTGGAATGCTTGCTATATCTGCTAGGGTGTTACAGCATGTAGTGTGGTCTGGCCATGGTGTGGGCCTTGACATCTATTAAGGTATTTGAGTATGCTGCTGAGCAGGCCCCAGAGACTTTCAGGTTCATCTGTTATGTGCCTCATGGAATGGTACATATCAGTGGGGTACACCCATTAAAATGTCTGGTATGCTGCAGTTGTGACTGTGGGTTGGCATGAGCATATGTATTACTACACTTTTTCTGCCATGCAAGTGATGAATACTTTCAGGACTCCATAGTTACCATTGCATGTGTTACACCTTTCTGTCTACTGTTTGTACATTTCACATGGGGTCTGTGGGGCATCCCTGTAAGTCATTCACTGTTGCTATGTCTAGGCTCTTAACTATTCAAATATGGTGGTGTCAGACCCGTCATGTGTACAGATATTTGCAGCTTGTCCACATTTCTGCCTCATATTTTGGTCAGTATCTCATGCACACCTTTTTCTGGCAAGTCACTCTGGGCTCAAGTCAGAATATGGTGACAAACATTCAAGTTTCAGACTGCATACCCTACCAAACATCCCACAAAGTGCAGACCCTGTTACTCTCTGAACTGTCTGCGTTTGTTGTAACATTATTTGTAATGTGTCCCTGGTTTTGGGCCTTTGCTCCACATATTTTATTACTTGGTCCAGATGCGTTCCTGTAAGAGGTTGTGGGGTATGGGCAGTGCTTATCCTGCTGTGAGTATGTGTGTGGCTTGAAAGGTGCTATAGTGACATTATTACCTACTAGCTTCAAACTAGCATGGCTGTTTCTGTTCACACACTACTATTATGGAAATCCACTAGTTTTGATAGTAATTCTAAATGGCATGCTTTGTGTACTACACATCTATATTCCCTTTACATTCATTCCTACTATTACATGATATATTTATTTTAGCACAATGCTCTTGTATAAGAGTCATGGTTTGGTGGTAAGTCATGCAGACTACTGTTTCCAAGGTCCTGGGTTCGGGACTCACAGTGGGATTTTATTTTGCTTTTGAGCTGAGTACAGGACCTGTCAATCAAAGTGACTAAGGCACTTTTAAGCAGTTGTAACCGGGTTAGCACTGGTTTGCGCGGAGCTCACGCATGCGCACTGGCGGTTAGCTCCGCGCACACCCGCTTACAACCGCTTAAACGTGCTTACTCTTAAGACACCAGCTATTTTCTTTGAAAGAAAAGAAAATGGGGAGACAGGAAAGTGGTGAAAAAGGGGTCACAAAGAGGGTAAGACAGTAGGGAAACAAGCTTGGGATGTGCAGGAGGGATGTAGGTAAGGCCCATAGCTGCCCATTTCTTCATCAGCAACAGCTTTGCGTATGTATGTAATTTGGTGTGACATTTGAAACCTTCCACCCCTGAGAGAGGTGTCAGGACAACAATAATACTTGTTGTACAGCCAATTGTAATTGATAGGTTCCATGTCCAGTAGACATGTGTGCGGAATGGGCAGCTATGTATGGGGCGTAATTTTTTTGTGGGTACAGAGTGCCCTTTTTTTTTTTTTTTTTTTTCAGGTGAGAGTGGTATGTCAGGTGAAGGAAGTCGGTACAGCTGGGGAGGTAGGTTGGGTAGGTAAACAGACAAGACAAACAAGACGCATACAGGGGTGGTGTATGACACGTGTGGGGGGGTTACGCAGTTGACGGGGATGGAGGTTTGGATATCCAGAGCCCTTGAGCCCACAGATGGCAACAGTGGAACTGATATCCCCACCCATAGGCAGTTGCCACTGTTCCTTCACTGCCCAGGGCAGGGCTGTGCTGGGGGCTGTGTAGGCGGGGTAACAGGCATGCCCGTTAGTTGCACCACCCGTGCCTCGAGCTGGCGTAGGGGCTCGAGAACAGAGTCCCGAATCTCCCTACGCACCACAGTCCGGACGCTATGGAGGGTGAGTGGTGGTTCTCCTCTGGCCACACTTGCAGAGCGGGGGCGAGCCCCATCCCCTGCAGCGCTTCCACCCGCAGGTGGCACAGGGCCACCGGAGGAGGGTTCGGACTCGGCACTAGTGCCAGGTGCACTCGCCAGCTGAGGTGGGAGAGGTAGATCCGCTGGAACCCGCCTTCCCTGTCGTACTATGTTTTGCATTATGTCATGACAGTTTGGGTTAGTGACATATAATACCATTCACAATTAGTTGTAACAGCATGCATTAGTATTCCCATTAACCAAACACCCAGATATTCACACCATTGAACAGTGTGCATAACACATGCATAATTTGAACAGAAATACACAGTCCAACAACATGCAGGGTTAATTGATGGCAACAGGCCATCAGGTGTGGATGTATGAACAAGGCAGATGCATCAACAGACATGCAAATATATATGACCCAACAGGACAAACGTCCAGGGGTGTTAATTGTGATTGCACATACCATTTTCACGTGGAAAGGGTTATATGTGGTTATAGGGTGGGGTGAAGAAAGTAATATTAACACCTTCGAATAACAATACATATGCTGTACATTTCTAATAGCTACAGTTATATACACACTACTGTTCTAACTACAGTTTCCTATATGATAACTATTTCATCTTGGTGATAGGACTGTTACTGCAACATCAATATACATTTTATGGTTCTTCATACACATTCATATCTAGCTTTGTTCAGCTACATCATCCTGCTACATTTGCTTTATATAGCTGTAGACAAGTGTGGATGTTTGGTATATCAGACAAACATCCTATCTGCATATTGCAGACTGAGAGCAACATATCCAGATTTTGGGAGACACATTCCAGATGCAGCAACACTTTGAACAGATTTTGCTGTTTGGTTTTGAATCTCACATGCATTTCATTCTGTCTTGACTGCAGTATACTTTATTCAGGGGTTATTACTACTGTATTGCTGGATTCATGACACTTTCTCACACTCTCTCACTTGCTTTCATTTTACTATTCAGGATGGTACTTCTAGGCTTTATTGACATGTTTTACCAGTAGTTATTACAATCCTTTCCAGCAGTCTCACTTCTGTCATGTTTCAGTATTTCCACAGGGATATATTTCACACATGTGATTTCATCATCTTCTGCAGCTATACTTTTCAGCCTGCTGCAGATTGTGTACTATTTTCTTACAGGCAGGGCATTTTTATTTCAGAATATATGTCGGACAGTTTCATGTTTAGATTACACTTACAGGTTGAAACACACTTTTGTAATCAAGCAATACTTTCATACACTTTCACACTGTTACTTGCAGATTTTATTCCTTACTGACTACACTCCACTCTTTTGCTGACTGTCATACTTTTAGATTTCTTTACAGTTACTGGTAGTGGATTACTGACCTGCCTGGTGGCGCAACCACACCAGCCTATCGCCATAGGCTCTGCGGTTCGCAGAACGGACACCTGCAGCTGTAATATAAATGAAGTAATATTGGAATACACATCTCCATAATATCAGCTAGTTTAATTTCTTACATACATAATTAAATGTTACTTACTCAGTAGTGGGGCGTTGGGTGTTTGCCGGGCCTCCTGGATCCAAAGGTTCAGTTGGTCCTGCTTGCATCTCTTCAGGTCCGCATGGTGGTGACGGACCTGCTCACCAGTCCTTGGAATCCCTGTGGCACTGGTGAGATCATGAGCCAACCGGTCCCACACCTCAGCCCTGTATGCTCCCCAGAGGACCTGGCCCTGCATGAGTTGGGCCTCATGATTATGGACTAGGAGCCAGACCATATACCTGGACTCCTCAATACCCCACCTCTGTGCTCGAAAGCAACTACCCTGTCCTACTCCTGTCATTCTGCCTGCAGGTCAGTTCTACAATCATTTATGCTGTGTATTCCCGCCTATGGGGCTTATATAGTCCGTTTTTCCTGCACATATCTGTGATTGGCCATTTTGGAATTGTATCAACTTCAATAAACCTGCATTGTCATGCTCTAGTTTGTATTCATTCCTATATATTAGCTATTATTGCATTTACAGGTACTGCTGTCATGGCTTAGTGGTTCTGTACTTTGACTATGTTGTATAGTATCCTGGGTTCGAACCTGGCCACTGCTTTTTATTTTTCATGACTGTCTAGACATGCTGAGGGGTGTGTCTGTGCAAAGGCAGTTTTGATACGGCTTGCTCAACGTTGCCCGTCGGTTAGCTTGTTTGCACAGTGCGCAGCTCCGCGCAAATGGGGTATGCTGCTTTAAGCCTCATTTGGCTATCGGCATGCATATTACGCTCAGCTCAGTTAGGGGCACATAGATTTAGCGTGTTAAACCACTGCTCAGCTACGGGCACTCATTTTGCACCAGTTAAACCACTGCTCATCTACGGGCACATGCACTCACTCTGTTAAACTGTAGCTCAGCTATGAGCACATCTGGCATTTTTTTCTTCTTTTGTTACCTCACATGTCTTCAATATAAATGGGCTATTTCATTACATTTTACATATATTGTGGTTTTATGTGGACATATTTGTCAGGGACTTGTTTCCTGCTTATTTTGAAAAAAAAAATTGGTGTTGTGGGGGCTTGAACCATGAATGCCTGCTCTTCAGCCAACATCTCTACCGCTACGTTATTGCTTCTTGGCTTATTTTGCATATTTAGTTTTTATATGCTTTCCCACTGACTGCTAACTGTAGCTGCGCTACGGGCACGCCCACGCAAACGAGCGCACTCACGGTTAAACATCTTTACAATTTAAAAAAAATATATAACATGTTCATTTATATATATTTTATGTTCATGGTCTGTGGGGGCATGTGTTGTGTTGTGTTTATTCACATTTCCTTGGACTCTGTGGGTGTTTACTTTGGGCACTTTTACACTTCTGGGGCGTGTCCGCTTGCAGGGCTCAGCCTACGGACACGCCCCCTACTGTCTTACACGGACCGTGTTAGACTTAGGTGTGATTCAGCATGCTCTCATGAATATGCAAAGCATGCTGACATCACTCCGTTTAACTGCAGCCTCCATGTAAGAGTTATAACGGAGGCTTCGTGAATCCTGGGGCATGTGTTTTTGAAATATGAAGAGTAAAAAAACTTATAGAGAAAACTATGTAAAGAAGATTTTCTGAAGATGTAAAAGAAGTGGATAAAATAAACATGGACATGATTAAACAATGATATTATAAGAACAGAAGTAAAGAATATGTTAAAACAATAGAAATGAAAGACTAAATGAAATGATCTTTAATGGTAAATCGATTTTAGCAACACTAATATGTGAAATCACATGGTGGTTACAGAAAAAGGAGTGGAGATCTAAAAGGGATAAAAATTTAATATGATTGTGTAAACATACATGTGCACTTGTAAATATTTCTAAACATTTTGTAAATAAAAGTATATCTATGCATATGTGTGTGCATGTATGTTTATATATATATATATATATATATATATATATATATATATATATATATATATACACACACATCTATATCTCTGTGTACATAATTACTTATAAGAAACACGTTCTCATGGTATGTTTCTTGATATGATTTTCTCAAACATATTATATCTTGTAAACCAAGCTCTTTCTCATCATGATCTTTATATTCTCAATAAATTGTACATCTGGTGTTATACATTTCTACTGTATTATATGAAGTTGCTGCTGTGAATGTTGTTTTGAATTTATGTGTTCTTTAGTAGTAAATGCATGGTCAGTTTTGGTATCAATAGTTGATAATGAGATGCAACATTCCCATTTTGCATTTAGTAGATTATGAGTATGAGCTGGCAATGGCCTTCATATTGTGTTCCTGGGATTCATTCATTCATTCATTTATTCAGTCATTCATTCAGCCTGTATATGCTTATTTTGTGACTCTGAGTTCCAGACATGCTGCCAAGCCTCCACTGAAAATGTGCCTCCATGAAGTTAGACAACCTTGTTAACAATATGTCTATTTATATCTCTATATCATTATCTGTATCTGTATACACACACACATAGATAATATGTGTGTGTGTGTGTGTGTGTGTGTGTGTGTGTGTGCGTGCGTGCGTGCGTGTGTGTGTGTGTGTGTGTGTGTGTGTGTGTGTGTGTGTATTGGTGCATGCATGTATGTGTGTGCATTTAAGGTGTCCTAAATTGAAGTTAACAAGACAACTAGTACAAGTAGGTTTCAGCAACATTTATTTAACAGTGCAGCATATCTACCAATGCATGATGCAATGGAAAAATAAATCAGAATTCATTCATCTACATGTCTAAGTAAACAACAGATACATTTATAATGTAGCATGTGTCTTTTGACCCAAAATGCCATATTATAAAATTGGTGTTATGGGTACTTTTTCCAAGAAATGTTCAGTGAACTGTTGAAACAAGATTTGATGTGTTTTCGCAGCACACTCGGTAATATTGGTCTGTAAGTTCTAAACTTGTGCTATAGTCATTGCTAATCAATATAGCATCAGCATATTTTCAAGAGAGAGAGGGAACTTCAGCCTGTTAAATTATGCATTAAAGACTTTTCATGATTGAGAGTCATTATTTCTTTGTTTCTCAAAGTTTTACACATTACTTTTTCACTAGTGTAATAAAAAGAGTAGTTACATGACAATGTTCCTGCAAAGAGTTTGAGCAAAATATTTATCTGAAAAAAGTATGTGGATGTTCTGCTGCACAAATCACACAGTTCTCAGACAGTTCAAAACAAATATATGCTGAATGGTGCTTTAAACTGTAAGATTCCATGAGTCTGCAAAGGAGTTGAATTGCTGTGTTCCTTAATATAGTTTCCGGATTCATCATGATTTTTATTTATTTATTTATTTTACATTTGTTGACCGGGCTGGTCTAGCTGGATACATGTCCATTTTCAGTTGAGGCCCGGGGAGAAAAGCTCCAAAGACATATGGAATAGAAAAAATACAAAAATGCAAAATACAAAATATAAAATATAAAATTATAGTATAAGATATACAAAGGAGTAACAGTAAAGATACATGCAAAAAACTAAGTTAGAAAGTGGTAGGAGTTTAAGTAAGCAAAAATTAAAAAATGCCCCCCCCCCCACATAGTAGCAATAGAGAGCATTCATTAAAAATAGTATTAAACTACAATGCTTCGAATGAGCTTAGCAAGGCAGTAAGGGATACTGTAAAAATGCAAGACAGTAAGTTTACAATGTTGTTGAGATGTAGGATGTTAACCAGGGTTAGTGCAGGAACATAACCAGTGTATGTTGAGATATGATTTTAGTTTCTTTTTAAAGAGTGTAAGAGATGACAGAGAAGTGAGGTCAGTAGGAAGTGAATTCCATAACTTTCCAACAGTGTTAGAGAACAGGGTATCACCTGCTAAGTTATAAGATCTGCAGGTGTTAATCAGAAGTTTGTTGGATGACCGTAGGTTTTTAGGATTGTTGTAGGGGATGAAAAGGCTTGAGAGTATTGGTCTATTTGTGGGTTGAGAGAGGATGGAGATATTGTAAATGGTGTAGAAACTCAAGCCAGCCAAGTTGTTTTAGGTTAAGGCAGTGATGAGTCCTGAAAGGGGAGGCAGCAGCAAATCAAGCAATATTATTATAGGATACTGCTAGTTTGCTGTGGTTACTTTTAGAAAGATTTGTATAAATGGGAGAGGCATAGAGTAGAGTAGAGATAAGGTGAGTTCTTGCTAAAGCAGCCCTGGCTGTTGGTGTAAGAAAGGGTTTGACTCTATAGAGGGAACCTAGTTTTTTATTGACTATTTTTATAGTGTTATTGATATGAGTATCAAAATTGAGGTTACTGTCAATTGTTATTCCTAGTAGTTTAGTAGTTGGGTCGGGAGAAATAAGTGTACCGTTGTTTGATGAGAGTGTGAAATGAAATGGGGGGGACTTACGGGTAGGTGAGAAGAGGAGCATTTTAGTTTTTTGGGGGTTTAGAAGGAGGCAATGGTCAGTGAACCATTGTTCGACAGTATTAAATGTTTTCTGGGTAAGGGTATGTAATTCAGTCAGAGAAGTAGCTGAACAGATAATAGTAGAATCATCTGCATATTGAATGCATGTAGTATGTGGAATTACTAACTGAAGATCATTTATATAAAAGGAAAAAAGCAGAGGACCTAATATAGAACCCTGAGGGACACCGAGGGAGATGGGCAGGAGATTAGAAAGGTTATTGTGCCAAAGTACAGCCTGCTGTCTGTTTTCAAGGTAAGATTTGAACCAACTGATGGCTAAGGAATCAAGAGAAAGTGATTTCATTATATGTAAGAGGAGTTGGTGATTAACCATGTCAAAAGCTTTGGATAAATCAAGGAATACTGCAGAGGAAGGAATACTTTTGTTCCAGTTTTTATTAATACAATCAGTGAATGATAGCAGGGCAGTGGTAGTACTGTGGTATGGCCTGAAGCCATGTTGACAGTTAGCTAGTAAGTTATTTTGTAGAAGGTGTTGAAGAAGTTGCTTATGGATACACTTTTCCATGATTTTTGCCAGAGGAGATAGTAGATCTATTGGACGGAAGTATGGTAGTGTTGTTTGTATTGCATGTAAAAAAGAGGAGTCAGAGCAGGAAATATTAGCAGTGAGGTAGATTGTTACTGCTTTTAAATTTTTTTGTGGTAAGTCATTTTGCAATTTAAATGGGTTCTACATAGTTCAACACCCCAGTGAGCAAATGTTGGCTCACTTCTTTTCCTTCTGAATTATAATACTATACTACATTTGTCATCAGCATACTAGATAATTAAGTTTATAACTGTTTACCAGTGTATTTTTTTACAGTCTATGTGCTGTGAACTGTATGTTCCACACTGTTTGCAATTTGTTATTCTTCCTTTCACTATACATGTGTTATTAACTAAAGGAAAACAAACAAACAAACAAAAACACTAAAAACAAAATCAAGCAATTAATGCTTTTCAGTCTAAAGGCAATGTTATTTTTTGTCTTTTAACATAGTAAAATAATATAGGCTTACTTATGCCCTCTTGCTGCCCCTGATAAATAATGGATTTTGTCTTAGCTAGGGTAGACTTGATGATGCCTATCCTAATGAGACATAAATACCTCAGCCAAAATTGTAAAAACTGTATGTTGAAGTATATCGGCTGCAATTTATGCTGTTTGCAAATGACTGGACCATTCTACAATCAAATGCTGTGTGGGTAATTCAAATTTGGTAAATGTTCACCTCTCCACCTACCCTTCAAATTTTAGATATAGTGGGGTATATAAAACCTAAAATGTCATCTGGGTAGTATGTTAAGTCTAAAAGTTTATGTTATCATCTCAGAGCTAGTCCCAAAATTTAACACTTTATAAACAGTACTTTCTATAACCAAAAAATTCCATTCACACAAAGAATATATTGTTAAGTACTATTTTTAATTAAGTGTCCATCTATACAAAAGCATGATTTCAGATATTTCATAAATGGGAAGGCTCTGATGTGAAATCATTAATGTTAATGTATAACAAAGAAGTATCATATTACAGATGTGGAAAAGGAATGAATGGAATCATTGAATGTTAAAGGAGAATGTCAGAATATTCCTATATGAACTTGCAGAAGTGCATAAATGCTTGTGAAGTGCAAATCAATGTGTGAAAGATCTAGATTTTGATTGACTCATGAACACCCGTGTGGTGTAGAATGTCACATAGCTTGCATTTCTGAACATTTTCTGAAAAATAAACGTAAAATGCATATGATAAAAAGAAATGTTTTTTGAACAGTAAAACCTACTATAACTACAGAAATAGCAACATTATCAGTAAGAAATATTATTTACATTGATAATAGACAATGCATTCATAGTCTATGTGTTATTAAAATAATATATTACAATGTACACACACCTCAAATTATATTTTTTGCTAAACTTTCACAAGCAAATTCTCGAATCTTGGAAACTTTAATACCTAGAAATGTATTGTTAGCATACATTTGTTAACCAGACATAAGCTTTCAATGACAACAAACAATTACTCAATGAATGTCTGTTTATTGACATATTTTACAAAAGTATGAAAACATATGCTTAACTGTATAATTAGCAATAAAAATGAAACTGAATATCTCTAAAGATGTACAATTTACAGTGCAGATATCAAAGATACTTTTCTTCAACAACATCTAAGATTTCACCTGGTGTCAAGCAGAAGTTTGCACATCACTTGGAAGTATTAGGGACATTTGGCAATACTGTTTATTTTCATAATTTCTAACAAACAGCTAAAAATATTTATGGTATTGTGTGTTATAAATTGACAGAAGTTCCCTGTTTCCCACCATAGCATATCACTTCAAAGCATTCAGTAACATGTAGGGTCTTATTTATGAAAACCTGAATAAAAATATAAAATACAGTGTCAGATAGTGATTAATTTCTCTTCTGCAGCATATCTTAGATTAACAGACTTTGTATAATATTGTTAATAACTTTTTGAACTTTGTAATGCCACATTTTTTACTTGATAAGTTGCTGAGTTAATGAAGCAAGGCCCTGAAAAGGTCGGACAGCATAAGTAGTGATGAGTGTGAACTAGAAATATACAAAAAAGAAATAAAAAGTAATTTTTGGCTTGAATGAGTTAAAGTTTAAGTATTAGAAAAATATGTATAGCTCTTAGGGGGGTATAATCAAAAACAGTGGGTGAAAGGGTTAAATGTGGAACTGGTGAGTGAGATATATGGGATTAGGTGACTGCAAACTGAGGGCACTGAGAGGGGATATGACCAGTCATATAAAGTTTAGTGTTCAGAAATATGAGAAAGCATTCTTTGATAAAGAAAAATATGGTGAATTTATTAAGCATTCTGGTGAAATAAAAAGAAAGTTGATGGAAGTAAAGGGCAGGATAGATGGAAACCAGGAAGAGATGGCATTGTGTTGGAAGGAAAATAAGGAAAATATAATGAGAGTATGCATAATCAGTCATATCGTCTTTCATTTCTTGTCTGATACTATTGTTTTCTTATGAAGGATGCAAGGGACCACAGACTATCCCTGCACTCAGTGGCAGTAAGTAAGACTACAACTGAATAAGGATGCATGCCCAGAGTATGCACATGCACACAGAAATATGCCCATGTGCATGCATGGACAGACACACACACACACACACACACACACACACACACACACACACACACACACACACACACACACATGTATACACATGCACACATGTACACATGCATGCGTGCACACACACATACACACACACACACACACACACACACACACACACACACACACACACACACACACACACACGTATACACATGCACACATAAACACAGTACACACACACACGCACACACACACACACACACACACACACACACACACACACACACACACACACACACACACACAGACATGCATATGCACATACATATACACGCACACATATAAACACACACATACACACAAACACACACACACCTACACATGCACACATGTGCGCACACACACACACACACACACACACACACAAACATGCATATGCACACACATATACACGCACACATGTATAAACACACACACAGACACAGACACACACACACACACACACACACACGCACGCACACACGCACACACACACGCACGTGCTCATGCACACACACACACACACAGACACACATGCACACATACACATGCATACATGTACACACACGCGCATGCGAGCACACACACTCACATACATAAACACACATGCACATACATACACATGCACAAGCACAAATACTTGTGCACTACGCACATACCTTTGGACAAGTATTGCAATGGGCTAGTTCATCTTTGTAAGTGGAGGCATAGAGGATCACTCTATCCTGGAAACAAACAAACAATATGAATATAATATACTAATCAGCTTATGACTCTATCATCCAAATGTAGTTATATAGAAGTTAAACATTATGAAATAAAACTGTATTAAAAAATACATAAACAGTTTTAAAAACACAGAATTTCAAGAAAGTCACCATTTCCTGTACCTATGATAGAATGCTACATATTTTTAGAGAGTGACAGATTTTAACTACCAAAAAGCACTAGTCCCAATAAATGAGCAAACACAGGTTTTATCTGAACTGATCAAATATTATATGATTCTTCTTCCAAAAGGGTAACACAAGAATGGAAGAAACAAAATGTAATAAAATTGATTCTTCTGTGTGGTGCAGCATCTTTAAATGTGCTTAATCTTAGATTGCATAACAGTGGGGTAGGGAAGAATTGTTCAACCACAAATGCTTGAGATTCCACTGTCATAAACATATATTTTGATGTGACAGCAATAAAGCTCTAATGATGAGACAAGAAACTGAGTGAAAAGAAGCTGGGTAACTCCTTATGTATATTTATAGCTATGCATTTGTTTTTAATTATTGGATTTAAAAAACTATTTTTTATAAGAAAAATCAAAGAAATCATTAAACCATTATGAAATTTATTAATGCAGCCATTTTTAGGTGTATAATCATGTTGTGGAAACCCTTTTAAGGAAATTAGTCAGGAAGTAATGTGACCTGTGAACAATGCAATAGGTTACAATTACAATGGGCTATGGTAAGATAAAACTAAGATAAAGCGGTTCCTGGCAATATAAAAGATCATTGAAAACAATCAGGTATATAAGATAATAGATAGTGCATCATCGATTTGCAGTATAAATAGATAGATATATATGGATCTACTTCACATAACTGAATTGTCACTTATCTGAAACTGAAAAGGATGAAACAACTTCACTGAAAACTTACTTTCATGAACACTGCAATTTGCTCTGGAAAGGACTCTCTTGGCCACCACAACAACATAAACAAACTGAAGGAAATCAACCCCCCCTCAAGGTTGTGAACCCCAAATCCCCCATACCCCCCTAACTAAATATACCAACTCCAAGATTGCACTACAGTGAGGAAAAGGGCAAAGTTCACCATGTTGGCCATGTGTTTCCTTTCCCAGATTAAAATTTCAGTGATTCGGCCATTCATGAAACTACATTTTCAGTGAAGTTGTCTCGTCCTTTTAAGTTTCCGGTAAGTGAAAAATCGATCATTAAAAGGGGATCCATATGTATATACACACACACACACACACACACACATATATATATATATATATATATATATATATATATATATATATATATATATATATATATATATATATATATATATATATAGGTATATAGATATATAGATATATAAACCAAAAAATGCACCACCAGGGTTTCTGGACTCCACACAGTTTTATTTAACACAAATTGTTAAGCGCTTTCATCAATCCAAGTTGACTTCATCAGAACAATTAATATAAATCAGGACGAAAATCCAAGTTTCCAGAGAAAAAGAACAATGTTTGCATTCACCTCAGTAGCAATGCCTGACTGCCTGTAGCACGGATTTTAGGAATTGCTGAAGAAGTCAAGTGTAATACTAACGAAAGTGCTAAATAAAATTGCAGAGTCTAGTTTCCGCTTTGGAGCGCATTTTTCTTTAGTGTTTTATCAGTGTTTAGTGCTTTTCTGTTATGTGTTTGGGTAATATCTCTGGTGACTAATCACTTAGACAAAACAAATCCATTTAATAACATTAAAATTTAAATATAAATTTGGATGAACATATAAAATGGGAGGGAGAATGTGTGATAAACACTCATGAAAATGGTGGAATGGCATTTAAAGACATATGCAATAAGTACTTGAAGAACAAGAAAGTTAGGAAAATTAAAGGAGGTTTTAACAGCAGAAACCCATGGTACAATCGAGAAATACTTATATTATTTAAAAGTAAAGATGGGGCCTTGTAGCCCAGGGGTAAGAGCACTAGACTTATAAATGATAGGTCATGAGTTAAAATCTCAACAAGGTCCTTGCTTCTGCCTTAGAGGGTGGGGTTGGCATCATGATTACAAACAGAAGCTGCAGGGTTTGTTTCTCGTGTGGGATAATTATCTAGGTGTAAAATGTCAGACAGGGCAATCGGCCTAGTAAAAAAAGAGGTATGAACATTATCTGATAAATTTAAGAGATAACATAATTTTTTATAACCATGTAACTTTATTTAAAGAATCTCATTCAACAACTGGGAAGCTAGTAACTAGATAGTAAAGATATGATTGACAGGGAAAACAGACAGTGGCCAAAATCTTTAATTGCTGTTTTGTACAACTATCTGTATAATGGCTATAAATAATAGCAAATATTTAATGAATAAAAGCTAATAGCCACATGCTATTATAACTAAGGAAAATGTCTAACTAGCTCTAAATAACATTAAAAAAGAACAGTCCAATGGGGTCAAGCAATATGTATTATGTAAATACATAAATATTTGGAATTGATGCATACCAATGAATCTTGGAATACATGAAATTTATTGTTGAGATCTTTAATTTATTCAGGGTTTCATAAAAAAAAGAGTCAGCAAGACTTATCAAACTGAATTCTATGAAAAAGGATTCATACATAATACGTGATAGAAAGGGATATTTTGTTCTGTACCTTGATATAGCTACATCATTTGACACACTGCAACATGAACATATAATAGTAAGCTAGCAGAAATGAGGGTAAATCATTATTTCCTCACACGGATTAATAATTGGTTGATTGTCAAAAATGTATAGCATTAAAGAAAAGGCAATCAATATAGATAAACATTAATGACAGAACATCCCAGTGCTTAGACTTAGGACCATTACTGTTTAATATTGTCTTTGTAGGCATTCTTTTGTTCTCTATGTGTTGGGCATACATGTATGCTGAGGATTGCAAGGTGGAAGCAGAAATAAGAAACCAATCCTTTATGGAAGAATAAAATGCTTATTTAAATGAAGTACAACACTAGGTACATTAGGTAGGTCCAAGGCTTAAGGTAATGTAACACTATATGGGATTAACAGCAACACCTGCATGATTTAGGGACAGTTAAAGATAGTTAAAGGACCTTGGCATTCCTTCAAGTTTCATGTAGAGGACATAAAGATAAGAGCTTTACACCAAATAAGTCACATTAATGCCACAATAGCAACAATAGATCCAGAGAGTCTTAAGCCATTGTTTATATCAATAATAAAAGCTATTATAGAATATATCCATGCATGATATTAACAATTTGAAGTGTATTTAATAATGGTTAATGAAAAGAATTGGCATATTAAGAAATTTTTCACATTGCAATTGATTAAGACATCTTAGACTGTACTGTGTTTTATATTGATTAAAAGTGTAATTATATTTAGCTTTTAAAGCAATTTCCAATTCAGACTTAAGGAAAGAATTAGCTTTGGCTTTAGTGGAACAACATCGAGGACTTAGAGATACAGGGCTGTCATAGGTTCATAGGTTCGTAGGTAGGTACTAGGCTTTCTACCCAAATGCATTTATAAGTCTACCCAGAAGGTGTTGGCTTTCTCCAGCCCCTTAGATTAGTTCCCTGTGCCTCTGTCCAGCAGATCCACTGAAGTGATCCCCGGGGTAAACTTTTTGTTTCCCATCCACTCGTCAAAGTTTCTCTTGAAGAGTGTTAGCGAGGAGCTCTGCCTAATGTAGATTGGAATCTTGTTACAAAGCATGGGAAGTCTCTGGGACAGGAATCTATCCCTCCACCATGTCCTATTTATTGTTGTGGTGAGGTTTAGATCCCTAGAGCATGTGGCTTGAGGGGATAAGGTTTTCTTTAGGTGGAGCATGTCCATCAATTCTGGGTTGGACATGGCCTTGTATGTCAGGCAGAGATCACCTCTGAGTAGGCGGTATGCAACTGAATACAGCTGGAATTTCTTCAGTCGAGCTGCATAGGGCATCTGTTTGAGGCCAGTTATCCTCTTGGTGAGGTACTTCTTTGGTCTTTCCAGCTGTTGCAGGTGTCTTGTAAGGTACATCCCAAATGGGTATGTATGGAATTGTAATAAAACTGTTAAAAGAATATCACTCAAATGACTGAATATGTTAAAAGATATTTTATATGACAAAAATATAATTATAGAATAAAGAAAGTGAATTACCCGAGGTCTAACCTGACAGTTT
Source organism: Protopterus annectens (assembly GCF_019279795.1). NCBI lineage: Eukaryota > Metazoa > Chordata > Ceratodontiformes > Protopteridae > Protopterus > Protopterus annectens. Next base: position 798,379,811 of record NC_056729.1, read on the forward strand.
ACAGTTATGTTAAACTATGAGACTATAATGTAATGTAACAGAGACAATGGGTTTATAAAATAATGGTGGCTTATTGAACAGATGGAAAACACAGAACAAGAAGGTAAAGTAGCAGATACTATGTAAAGGATGCACATTCCTAGAAATGCTCTTCCTGCAATTCTCTGAATCAAGAGACCAACATTTCTGACTAACATGGCTATAGCTCTCATTTTTAAATGCAACTTAATTTCATAATGGATTGAAATTGAAAGTGGCACTGTGCAAGAATGCAGCTATACACCATCAAACTTAATTTCAGTGTCTACTAAATTAGTCAAACACAGATCATCTGGAACATAGTAAGGACTTTATCCCTCTGTGACATGGCAACAGATTGTCTTATTTGTTTGTATATGTTCACATCCCTAGCATGAGTGTAGAGCAACTGGTTTTTCAAAGAAATAGGAAGTCAAAAAAGCCTAGTTCTTTCATAATTCAGAAGGTGAGACACAGGCCAGCCTGGAGTAACCAGTATGCTACTGAGTATAAGCAGAGCTGCTTTAGTCTGTAAGGATTTTAGAAAGGTTTGAGGCCACTATTTTTTTTTGTTTGTTAAAAACTATTGGGGTGTTTCCAGCTGAGCAATATGCTTGCATTTTGTAAATGGCAATGAGGGCATTACATTCAATAATGGGTCTGTTAAGATAAAAGTACAGTGATAAGATGACTTACATGGATCATCAAGATATTCACTTGGAAATTAACTGAGTCATATAGAAGGTCTCCTAACTATGGAGGAAACATGATAGCCAGATGAGAGAGATGTCTTCATAAGTGCCAAGCTTTCTTTCAGTTTGAAGAGAAGTACCACTTTTGATATAGGAGATGGGAGCATCCTGTTTGTTGAATGCTTCTGTACTGCATTCCTTTACATTTAGCGTGTGACTGTTTTTAGTACACCAGGTATGTGCATATCCATGCCTTTTTTTTGGAGAAGTTTAGAGTCAATGAATAAGGCATTTGACACACTACCCCACTCTGGCATTGTTGAAAAACTATAGAGATTAGGTATGAGTCTATATGTCACCTGGTGGATAGCCATCTGGCTCACAGACAGGACCCAAGAAGTTAAAATTTGGGAGTCCACCTCTACAGAGAGGCCAGTCACAAGTGGAGTCCCTCAGGGATTAGACCTTAGACCTCTCCTTTTTGGTATTTACTTCTCAGAAGTCAAGGCCAATGTCAGTGGTCTCTGGCTGACTAAATTTGCAGATGATTGCAAATTAGGAGCTGTCATTGAATCCCACACTAACACAAATGTTCTCCAGGAGGGACTGACACAGACAAACAACTGGTGTCAGAGCCATGAACTAAAACTAAATTTCAGGAAATGCATAATATTATCTTTTAGGAAGTCATCCAGCCCTGGTAACTATCATATTGACAATACACCCCTTAGAGTTGACTCAGTAGTCAGGGATTTAAGGACATGCATAGATCATAATCTAGCCTTTGACCATCACATGTCTACAGTGGTGAGGAAATCATTCCATGTTATGCAAGTTATAAAGAAAGGTATGGCATCTAAGTCCAAGGAAGTCATTGTTCCATTGTATTTGGCATTCATCAGACCTCTCATTAAGTACAATGCCCCCTTTGGTATGTACTTAACCAATCATATCCAGCAACTGTAATGTCCACAGAGATTCATCACTAAAAGAATACAGTGCATAAGTAACATGTCCTATGAAGACCACCCCAAGGTCCTATCCCTGTATTCTTTCTCCTACAGGCTTTTGAGGGGAGATCTATGCCTGGTATACAGGGCATTGTCAGACCCCACTCTGATGGACCTCCTGCATATCCACAAAAAACAGCACCAGAATTACCTCTTCTAAAGACTTAAACCTTGCCTGTGATATAAATGCGACCTGCTGGAGTGATAGGTATGTATCCCAGAGACTACCCTGTCTATGGAAAAGGCTCCCCATCCATGTGAAGCTGAGTTCCTCCCTAACCAAATTCAAGTGTAAGTTGGACAGTTGGATGGGAAACCAGAAATTTATCCCAGGTTTGGCACCTATGTTTCTAATGGACACAGGTAACCTGTAAATGGTTCACTTCCCAGGCCCATGCTTACACTTATCAAGGGTATCAGAACTTGTCAGAGAGTCAGAGATTTGGGATGCATAGCTAGGCTTAAAAAGGCCCTTGTGGTTGTTAGCCTAGTATACACCTACGAACCTATGAACCTATAAGTGTATAACACTGCCTGACTTGCATTCGTCATCAAGGTTAGTCAAATACACTTCAAAGATATTGGCGTGAATGCCTGTAGAAAAAAATGCCAAACAAGAGACAGCTTAGCACTGATACGTGGAGCACCTCAATCGCTACAATTTTATATTTAGATAGTGGACTACTAACTTACACTACATGTGAACTGTTGAATATAAAGTTTTTAATCCAGCAGGCAAAGCAAGGGTTTACATTGTCTATTTTTTTTAATAATACAAGCATGGGGAATAGTGGCTAGATTTCAAGATAACCAATATAATGACTACTGTCCACAGTCTGTGTAATGTTTTCAGAGAAGTTTATTAGGTTTAGTAAACAAAACCTACCCTTCACAGATAAACAGAAAAAGTGCGATCTATATAAGTCAAGCTAAGCTAAGTGAGTTCTGCTATGTTGCATTCCATGGCTTTTAGTATAAAGCTGTTGAGTTTGATGGGTTGATTATAGACACTTGTGACATCTAACACTGGATAAGTGCCATGCATTCCTAAATTGCACTTTTTCAAGTCACATATAAGTATGTTATTTATGTGCATCATTAGTTATGTTTTTACATTCTAAATCATTTTAGAGTGCCGTATTTTTATCCCAGTATTTATATTTAAAACTATACTGTTCTGTAGTCCTATCTTCTTGTGCCTTTTGTTTGAAATACTGCTGGATTTGACTATCGTCTGCATGTTACGCAGTTTTATTGTTTAAGTTGGTTGTTTGTTGCACATCAGGTCAATTTAGTGATTAATCAGCCTGGAAGGGTTAGTACTAAGCCTGGAATGGTTAGTACTGCTCTTTAATGGCAGTGGAGGATAGCCTGGTCAAACTCTGTGCTGTTAATCACTTTAAAAACTTAGATTATGTTGTCTATGGTTGGCCAGGGGCCATTTTCCTTGTTTAATGGTAATTCTGAGCCACGGATTACAATAATTTTAGAGTGGATCTCGTGTCATCCTTCACTAGGTAATTGCTTTGCATTCTTCAGTTGCACTTTTCAAGTCAAATGTAAGTATTACTGTTATTGCTATGTATTATTTTACACTCTGCATCATTTTAGAGTGCTGTATTTTTACCACGGCATTTAAAACTGCATTTCTGCCTTCCTGCTGTCTGCTGTTTGAAAAATGTTGAATTTGAGCATTTCCTGTACTTAGGCCTGTTTTATTGTTTATGTTGGTTAATTGTTCATTTCAGGTCCATTTTGTTATTTAATTGCCTGGAAATGTTTCTAGTGCTCTCTGGTGGCAGTGGAGAGTAATCTGGTTGAATTTTGAGCTGTATATCACTTAAAAAAAAAACAAACTTAAAATGTGCTAGTTGTGATTGACCAGGAGCCATTTTACTCATATACTGTTTGTTTTGAGCCCCTGTAAAGACATCATGATTGCACAAAGCTGTCTCAACACAATGGGTTTCAGCAGTGGCCTATATAGACAGATACCATGAATTATTTTCCCTATAAAACAACCCTTCAGACTTCCTTTAAACAACTGTGCAAAGAGCAACTAGTCTGCACAGGGACAAACACTGCCCAGGTGTTTTAGAGTAGATACGCCCATTACTACTCTTTACTCCTGTAACAACCTGCTAATTGCTTAAAGTGGGTCAGTAACCAGGGACATGATGTTTCTTGCTGGCCCCAAAGCCAGATTGGTGGAGATTAGCACCCTGAGGCAATGAAGCAATTGCCTTATGTCTACTGACTTATTCTTAAACAAAGCAATAAGGTATATGAGATATGTATTTGCACAATATCAGTAGAAGCAGAGATCTCACATACAAGCACTCACAATGTAAACCAGGTTGTCAGAAAAACACATACTACACCCACCACACACACACACACACACACACACACACACGCATGCACGCACAGTATGGATTGGACACATAGGCTCACATATGCTGAGATGCTTAAAATGCACTTGCCTAAACAAATATGGAAATTATTCTATGTTCCTCAACTTATTAGCAAGGTCATGGCATCTCTTTCCAAGAAAGTCATCGTTTCTCTGTATTTGGCTATCATCAGACCCATCAACAAATACAGTGTTCCCTTCTGTATATATCTGGTGAGGCACATGCAACAACTGACACATCCACTGAGGTTCTCCACAAAAAGATGGCCTATGCAGATTCCCCTCAAAGGCCTATCCCGGTACTCTGTCACCTATAGTCTGTTGAGGAATAATCTATGCCTGGCATACATGAAATCCTTCTGACCCACTCTGATGGACTTTATGCATATCCATGAAAAGAAAAGCATCAGAACTACCTGATCTGGAGACTCAAACCTTGCTTGTGACATAGATAGGACACTTTGAAGGGACAGGTATGTGTCTCAGTGAATACCTCTACTCTGGAATAGGCTTTTCATCCATGTAAAGCAGATTTCTTCCCAAACCCTGTTCAAGCATTACCCGGACCAGTGGATGGGAAATCAGAAATCCACCAAAGATCTGGCACCTATGCTCTAATGGACATAGGCAGTCTGTAAATGCTTCACCATCCATGTCCTAGTTTACATATACCCTTTAAAGTAACCTCCAGGGTACCAACACTTCTTGTATACATTTGGGATTCATGGTTAGGCTAATAAAGACCCTGCAGTTGTTAGCCTATCATGCACCTATGTAACATAGAACCCATACAATTACCTGGGTCTATAGTGGGGACACATTTGCGGAGAGGGGACACAGTGGCTGTTCTACTGGTATCAGGAGCAAATTCTGTAGGTTGATTGAGGTTGAGCAGTTTATGTGGAGGCTAAGACACTGCTTACTTGATACCAGTGGGACCGCAGCCTGACATGTTATCATGTCCCATATAAATATTATTTTTAGCTTTTGCCAGGGATTCCAAGATTTATTCTAAAATGACCTCAGGGGAAACTAAATTATCAGGGATAGTGGGCAAAACAATGTGGGCAGGATTTATAAAGTTAGAACTAAATGTGTCTGATAATGTATATCCTTCAAACTGGATTGTAAAATTATTAAGAATAAGCTCAACAAATTGTAGCTCATTATTTCTTAATTTCCTGGCAACTCAAGAAAGATAATTTTTTCTTTTGTATGTATCTGGTATTCTGCTTTACATTTCTTAAGAGTCCTCTTGTTACACAGTTTATTAATACAGAAGATCCACCACAGAAGTTTATTTCTGAATTTACCATTACATTTTGGGACAGAAAAGTCCAGACTGTTTTATGTAATGGTTTAGGTGATGTTAAAAATTGAATATTTTAGCCTTTTCAAATGGGTCCATTTGCCAGAGATTTTTTCTGGGACTTTTCTATAGGTCTTGTACTACAAGTTGAAGTAGGTTTGCATTGGAAATCATTTGATTTGGAAGTGTGGTGGTACCACCAGGCCTGACAGAAAAGCTAAACAATTTATTGTCAGATTTAACCAAGAACGAGGAGATGTACGTTGGGGTACAGACAGGAGCTTGGTTGGCATGGTCCACGTCATGGATACTAGAGCCTCTAGTGAGTAGTTTTCTAATTTGTTGTATTGCATTGGTATTAACAATGCCTATGAAATGCTGAGTATATACATTTTTAGAGTTGCAAGTGTGCCAGTCAGTGCTTGGGTAATTGAAGTCCACTACCAAGAAGATATATGGTTTACTATTTAACCCCACAGTAAGGTTAGGGTATTTATCATGATCTTTGGGGACATTGATAAGGCTATGTAGCTACCAGTGAAGGGTCCGAATGAAGAGATGATAAGACAGCAAGCAAAGGAGTAGTATTGTTGAATATGAATTCATCCGCAAGCTTTGATAAGTACCTTCCAAGGTGGGCCCTGTTTTTCACAAAGTCTCACCAAGATGACACTGATATATAGACTGTATTTTATATAGCATATAGCATGGACAGAAGTAGGTAAAACATTAAAAAAAGATAGCTGGGTGCACAAGACCCAGGGAAAAAAGTGTCCAATCCTGGTAGGCGCACTAATGCCAGGACTGGAAAAAATGACAGTGTAGAATCCTCAAAATATGGAAACATTCCTACAATGGGGCTAGGCCAGGCCAAGGGGGAAGATGGTGACCCTATTGTAGGAGGAAGTAACAGTCCACAAAAATCACAAAAAATGATAGGCCAAAGAAGAGCCATAAAGACAACAGAGTAACCTGTTGAGGATAAGAAAGAAATGATGTATTGTTACTATTATGCAAATAGCCCAGAATTTCCAGATATAAGATGTTCAAAAAGATTAAGAGAGAAATTAGAGGAGAGAAAAATATTTCCACAAGAAAAACTGTTAGAAGTCTCAAATAAAAATTTGTCTTCATTAATATAACAGATTTGTGAAATGTATTATATAGACCAAGAAACTTTGATCTGTTTGGAAAAAGAAGCATCTGATGAAATGTGAAAATATGAACAACAAAACCTAGAGAGTTTTGAAAAGTATAACAAAGAAATATGGACATGGGAAAGAAAGAGAGATTTGATATGGTGCAATATTTATGCAAAGTCAAAAACTAAATTAATCAATACAAAAAGGGTCCGCCCCAAAGATATTCGAAGAGAAATACAGACAAAGTCGTCCAGATATGGAAAATCTCACAATAAAGAAAATAATATCACAAAGAGGGAATGTAAGAAAAAAGATTAGTAAAGCAGAAGTTAAAAAAATAGAAGCTGAAGTTATGGAATGCCTGCGAAGTGAAGGATTTGGTATAGAAAGTCTAACACAAGTTACATCACAGCGTGATGGAACAAGTCCCCAAAGTAAGGAGAAACAGGAAGATCAGGAGACATCTGAAGAAGAAATAAGGACATGGGAAAGAAAAAGAGATTTAATATGGTGTGATATTTATGCAAAATAAAATTTAAAACTAATCAATGCAAAAAGAGCAGCACCAAAGATATTTAAAGAGAAATATAGGGACAGGAATCCGGATATGGAAAATGTTACAATACAAAAAATATGAAGACAAAAAGGAAAAGCTGAAAATAAGATTAATAATGAAGAAGTTAAAGAAATAGAAACTGAGGTTATAGTATACCTGTGAAGTTAAGGATTCAGTGTAGAAAATCTAACTCAGAAACACCAGAGCAGACTAGAGCAATAGACATCCAAATCAAGGAGAAATCAGTGGAATGGGAAGCAACCAGTCAGTTGCTTTATGAAGATATTTTTGAGCCTTCCACAGGAAACCAGTATAAACTTCCAGTTGAAGTTGGACAGCAAGGCAAGGAGCAAGAAAATGCAGCAACTCTGGAGCAGTCAATGCTGAGGAGTGATAGGCCAGTGAGTTCTCATATGACAGACCAATGGATGACACAGGATGAAACTGAAGAGAATGTGCCACAGATAGATGCTATAGAACTTTCTACAGAATGCCCACAGAAAATAGAAAATAAAAAATGTGCACTCAGTTTAGAAGAAAATTAGCTAAGATAAGAGTTGCTTGATTTAATAGAAATAGATAGACATATTAAGACCAATGAAAGAAATAGAATGAGGACTGTTCATGAAACCCAAAGAGTCAAAAGTGTGATAAAACAAATGAACACAATAATTAGGAATGTCCCTAGAGATGCATGTGATATAACAGAAGTAAACAGGATGTATTACTGACAAGCTAAATCAATAACAGACCAAATTCTACCACAAGAACATGAGGTAGTAAGGGAAAGGAAGAGAAGAAATCGAATACCATCATGGAATTATTGAATAGAGAAAACTATAAAGCAGTTAAGACATTTGGGATGTACCTAACCCAACACCTGCAGCAACTGGAGAGGCCCCAAAAATACCTCACCAAGAGGATCAAGGGACTCAAACAGATGCCCTATGCAGTTTGGCTAAAGAAACTCCAGCTCTACTCAGTTGCTTACTCAGAAGTGATCTATGCCTGACGTATAAAACCATGTCCAACCCAGAATTAATGGACATGCTCCACCTCAGGAAATCCAAATCCCTTAGAGCTACATGCTCCAGGGACTTAATCCTCAGCACAGAAATAAATATGACATGCTGGAGGGACAGATTCATATCCCAGAGGCTGCCTTCACTCTGGAACAGAATCCCAGTCCATGTTAGGCAGAGCCCCTCACTGACCCTATTCAAGAGAAATCTTGACGAGTGGATGGGAGATCGTAAGTTCACCCTTGGAATCTCTTCTGTGTCCCTGCTAGACAGTGGCACAGTAAACTAACCTTAAAAGGGCTGTCTTCTGTGACCTACTCTACAGAGGCACAGTAAACCGATCTAAAAGGGTGGTGAAAGTCAAACACACTCTGGCTAGGCTTGTAAATGCCCCAGGGCAGATAGCCTAGTATAATCCTATGAACCTATGCACCTATAAGTGTCATTGTTAGAGGAGTATAGAACAGATCAACAAAAATACTCAGAAAGATAGATGTGATAAAAGCAATGCACAATATTATAGCAGATCAGGAACTATCATGCATCTATCTTAAATAATAAACTAAAAATATCAGCACAGAGAGAAACAGTTAGAAGATACACAGATAAATATAAAGGAAAAGTACAAAATAAGCAATTTATTGATGACCCCAAAAGGTTTTATGGAGAACTGGGAAATAAGGTAAAAGGAATTGAAAGACCACCCAAAAAAGAAGAAATAGATACATTTTGGAGAAGTATTTATGAAGATCCTGTGGAACATAACAAAGATGGCACACGGATAGAAGTAAAAGAAAGTGTAAGAAGTTACAAGGTACAGTATATGAAATGGGATGAAGTAACAGCCAGAGAGACTGGAACAGAGTTAAGAAAAGCCTCCAATTAGAAAACACCAGGCTCAGATACAGTACATAACTTCTGGTTAAAAGTATTAACATCTTTGCACAAATATTTAGCCATGAGTAAGAACTATTTATATGCACACCCCAAACAGATACCAGGTGCCTGGCTAACAACAGGATAAACAATGCTTCTACTTGAGTGAGCATGCGAGCTACCCTAAAAATTATAGACCAATTACTTGCCTTCCAACTAAATATAAACTATATACCAGAACTGATGTCAACAGAGTTTATAGTCATTTAGAAGAAAACTCAATCATGGCAATAGAACAAAAGGGCAATAAAAAAGTCATATGGAACATCTGGCATAATGGAGAACTGTAAAAAGGGGAAGAATCTAAGTACGGCATGGATTGACTACAAAAAAAAAAAAAACATTTGATAGTATCCCACATTCATGGATAAAAGTATGCTTAAAAATGTATAGGATACATCCTACACTGATCAATTGCATTACAGTAACCGTGAAACAGTGGCAGACCACTTTGCAATTAAGCCACAATAAATGACACATTATTTTTCCAGGTATAAAAAATCCAAAGGGGGTGCATTCTAGGGTGACTCTCTGTCACCTCTGCTATTCTGTCTTAGCCTTAACCCGTTAAGCTGTCTACTAAACAGATTAGGCAATGGCTACACTTTTGCTTCTGGAAAACAACAAAGTTTAAAGACTTCCCATCTTCTCTTTGTCAACGATGTAAAACTGTATAGCTCATCAGATGAGGAACTGTAGACACAACTGCAAGTAGTCAAAACTTTTTCAGATGATATAAGCATGTATACCATTTTTATACCATTCCCCACTCAGGAATTATTGATAGACTCACCAAACTAGCATCAACCCCTATATCACTAGGTGGGTTGCAAATTGGCTCACAGCTAGAACCCACAGTGTGAAAGTAGCAGACTCCAAGTCAGACTGATGAACAATCATGAGTGGAGTCCCAAAGAGATTGGTCCTGGGTCCTATTCTGTTTGGCATCTACCTCTCAAAAGTCCAGGCCAACACAGAGGGACTCTGGTTGACCAAATTTGCTGATGATTGCAAGCTGGCAGCCAATATTAACTCTCCAAGTGATGTAGATATCTTACAGAAAGGCCTCACTGAGACCAGTGACTGGTGTCGAAACCATAGCCTTAAGCTTAATGCCAAAAAAAGTGTCGTCATTCCCATTGGGAAAAACTCAGTTCCCACTAATAACCACATTGATGGGAGCCCACTGAACACAGAAGGTGTTATAAGAGATCTGGGGACACAGGTTGACAGCTACCTCTCCTTCGACCACCACATTGCCACTGTGGTCAGAAAGTCCTTCTATATAGCACATCTCATTACCAAGGATTTTGCATCCAGGAAGATAGAGGTCATCATCTCTTCCCTCATTAGACCAATCATCAAGTATAATGCACCATTTGGCATGTGCCTCACTAAACACCTGCAATAGCTGGAAAGGCCAAAATAGTACCTCATGAAGAGGATCCTAGGCCTTAAACCCATGCCCTACATGGACAGACTCAAAAAACTTACAAAGCCATGTCTGACCCAGCCCTGTTAGAAATGTTACACCTAAAGGAATCCCAATCCCTCCACACCACATGCTCCAGGGACCTTAACCTTATTACCACAATCAACAGAACATGCTGGAGGAACAGATTCATAACCCAGAGACTTCCCATGCTCTGGAATAGACTTCCCATACATGTCAAGCAGAGCACCTCACTGACTCTTTTCAAGAGAAATCTTGATGAGTGGATGGGAAATAGAAAATTCACCCCGGGGATCACTCAAGTGGCTCTACTTGATAGAAAGACCAGGAACTAATGATGGCATGATGCCAGTGCACTTTTATGGCCTAGGCTTGTAAAAGCTCCAAGGCTGTTGGCCCAGTACACACCTATGAACCTATGTCGTTTGGTCTTGATAGGTGTAAAAACGCAACCTTTAAAGCAAGAAAACTGCAGCACCAAGAAATACCTGTTTGGGACAAGAATGTGATATAAAAGAACTTGAACAAGAGGGAGTATATAAATATTCAGGAACTGATGAAGGATCAACAATAAAACATGAACAGATGTGAATAAACCTTAGTAAAGCATATTTTAGAAGACTTAAATTAATCCTGAGAACAGCGTTGACATCTAGGAACAGAACTGAAGCTGTAAACCAATTTGCTCTTCTTGTCCTAACTTGCAGTTTTCAAGTGACTGACTGGCCACAAAACTTTGAATAGATTAGACAGGAAAACAAGAAAGATGCTTCATGACCACCAGTTGATTTATAAAAATCATTGCATACCAAGACTATGTATTCCATGTTCCGAAGGTGGTATGGGCCTCTTTGAAACTGATTACATGTATAGATTTGCAGTCGTGGGACTGCACACATATCTGCTGACCTCACAAGACCCAAATGTAGTGAAAGTTTTGAAACATAAAGAGAATAAATCTAAGATGACTTCTCTTAGTCTTACAGAAGCATATTGGCATCAAGCTGGAATGGAAATCAAACCAGAAGTAAATAAAAATCAGGTGTGAATGTGCCCGAAAACAAAAGAAGGAATATAAGGTGAAGGATCAAATGAAAAGGCGAGAAATGTGGAAAATGCATAAATATAGTTGCAAGTATAGAAAACTTATGGAAGCACCTAATCAAATGCAGGAAAGTTAAGGTTCATAGGTTCATAGGTTCATAGGTAGGTATTATGCTATTGGCCCAAGGGCCTACGTAAGCCTAGCAAACAAGGTTCCCTGGCTTACGCCACCCAAAAAAGTTATTTTCCTGTGCCACTGTTGAGCAGACACAGAAGTGATCCCCGAGGTGTATTTCCTATTTCCCATCCACTCATCAAGATTTTTCTTGAAGAGTGCTAATGAAGAACTTTGCTTGACATAGATGGGTAGCCTGTTCCAGAGTATGGGAAGTCTCTGGGACAGGAATCTATCTCTCTAGCATGTCCTGTTTATTGTGGTGACAAGGTTTAGGTCCCTAGAGTGTGTAGCTTGGAGGGATTGGGATTTCTTTAGGTGTAGCATGCCCAACAGCTCTGGATTTGACATAGATGTATATGTTAGATAGAGATCACCTCAGAGTATGCGATATGCTATGGAGTAAAGCTGGAGTTTTTTTGAGGCGGTCAGTGTAGGGCATTTGTTTGAGGCCAATAATCCTCTTTGTGAGGTGCTTCTGCGGCCTTTTCAGCTGCTGCAGATGTCTTGTGAGGTACATTCCAAAAGGGGCATTGTACTCTATAATGGGTCTAATGAGTGTCAAGTAAAGGGGAACAATTACCTCTTTTTTCCTGGATGACCCTTTTATGATGAGGTGTGCCACATAGAAGGACTTCCTGACTACTGTAGCGATGTGACTATCAAGGAGAGACTACTATCCACCTGGTCCCGAGGTCTCTTATCACACATTCAGTGTTAAATAGATTGCTGCCTATGTGGTAGTTCATGGGTACAGAGTTTTTAACAAAGGGGATGACACTGCACTTTTTGGCATTGAGCTTGAGGCCATGGCTCTGACACCAGGCATCTGTCTCAGTGAGGCCCTTTTGTAGGATGTCCACATCATTTGGGGACTTGACTATGGCTCCTAGTTTGCAGTCATCTGTGAAATTCATTAGCGAGAGGCCTTCTGTGTTAGCCTGTACTTTAGAGAAGTAGATACCAAACTGGAGAGGTTCCAGGATAGAACCCTGTGGTACTCCACTTGTCACTGCTTTGAGGCCAGATTTGAAGTCTGCAACTTTTGCAGTGTGGGTTCTGTCAGTGAGCCAGTTGGCAACCCATCTTGTGGCGTAGGGATTTATACCTAGTTTAGTGAGTTTAGCTATAATTCCAGAATGAGGGATGGTGTCGAAAGCCTTGGCGAGGTCAAGATAGGCTGTGTGAACCACCTTACCCTCATCTACAACTTTGGTGACTGCCTCAAAGAAGTCAATCAGTTTCAGGAGGCATGATCTGCCTTTCACAAACCTGAACTGGGTGGTACCCAGAGTTTGGAGGTTACCAATGTCTTTCTTTATGAGTTCCATGATGATACGTTCCATGGCATTGTAGGCCATGCTCATCAGGCTAATAGGTCCATAGTTCCCGGGATCAGTGGTGGCTCCCCCTTTGTGGAGTGGAATAACTGTTGCTGTGCACCATTCAGTGGACATAAAGCCTGATGTGAGGCTATTATTGAACACAGTGCTTAAGTGGGGAGCCAGTTCATTCTGAAGTTCGTGTAAAATGCAGCCTGGGATGTTGTCCGGTCCCATGGATGCTGTCTTTTTGGCTTTAGAGAGTGCAGCTTTTACCTTCATAGTTGTGATTACAGGGACTCTGCATTCTTCCTGTATATATATATGGGCCCTTTAGGGGGTGAGGGTGGGGTAAAGTTAGCACTGTACGTATCTGCCAGGATGTTGGCAATATCAGTTGTTCCTGTAATTTTGTGCTGTTGTGTGTAACTCAGAGCAGATCTGGGTGTTGCCATTGAGATTCTTGAGATAGCTATAGAATGCTTTGTGGTTGTCCTTAGAATTAGTGATGATCTTGTTTTCATAGCTAGCTTTGGAGGATCATATAAGGGATTTCAGCCTCTTACAGAGGCTGACCAGAGAGCTCCTTCAATCATGGGATTTTACTCTCTTTTGAAACAGTTTCTTCCTTCTGTTGTACAGTTTGTTTATGGCAAGTGACCACCAGATTAGCTTCCTTTTTTTGGAGGATAGTGTCTTGGTTCTGTTTGGGATAGCATGATCTATGCACTCATGTAAGTGCCTATAGAGTGCATTTGTGTAGCATTCAGCAGTTGGAACTGCATTGTCCATCTGCATGGGTGTCATGAAGTTCAGCACTTCTGTTATAAGAAGCATGAAGTTGCCTTTGGAGAAATTTTTTACTGTGGTTTCCTTAAAGGGGGTGGGGGCAGGATGTGGATATCAAGGGTGATTAGCTTATGGTCAGATCAGACCAACGCGGAGTTGACTCGGGTATGGAACACCAGTCACTCACGTTGGTAATGACTGGGTCTAGGATATTGTTGCCCCTGGTGGGGGTGTGGATAAATTGATCCAGGGCATTGGAGTTTATGAATTCCAGAAAGCGTTGAGCTAAGGAGTTGTTTCACAATTATTTTTCCCAGTTAATGGTGGGGTAGTTGAAGTCGCCCATTGTTAGGGTGTTTGGTTGAACCCTATAATTGTCCAGTACATCAAGAAAAGAGGAGTGGGAATCCTGGGGCATGGTGGGTGATCTGTAGCAAGCTATAATTTTGATTGCAGTTTTGCCCAGAGTTAGTTGCACTTGGATAACTTTGGATGCATTATGCTGAGCAACTAGTCTGGAGGTGTGGATATCCTTAATGAATATGGACACACCTCTGCCTTTGGTGTTTCGGTCCAGGTTACATGGCCGAAAAGTGCGGTATGAGTTATAGCCTGGTAGTGCAGAGGTGCTCTCTGGAGCCTTGATCCAGGTCTCAGTCACTGCACAGATATTGATGTTCTCCATTTTAAAGAGTGCCTCGAGTGAGTGCATTTTGAGATTTAGACTTCTAGCATCGAATAGCATTACCCTCAGTTTTTACTTGCCTGTTCCTGTTATGGTGGTGAATTTGTTATTTGAACCTTGCCTAAAAAGGCACTATAGGGGCAGCAAGAGCCTTAGCCAGTATCCAGAATCCCAGGGGCGACAGGTGCAGACCATCTGTGGCAAAGCATCATGGTCTCTCGACCATGTTATCCCAAGCAGACAGATACTGGATCCCCTTAGAATAACACCAGAAGCTTAGCCAATTGCTGAAGTCAATCATTTTGTCCTTGTACTGCTGTATCATTCTGGGTGATGGCAGAATGCTATTCAGGGCTAGGGTCATACCTGCCTGGGCTACAAGATCAGAGAGCTCTTCCATATATCTTTTCATGTAGTTCAGGGAGGTACATCTCAGGTCATTCCCAATAACATGGACAATGACAGAGTCATATTTGTACTTGTTGTGGAGTGACCTGAGTGCGTGGGTTATGTGGTGGATTCTGGCACCTGACAGACAGCTGACAGTAACCATCTCCTTGTTTAGCCTGGTGAGTGGGACATCAGTGCGCCTGACTATTGAGTCACCTATGACTAGAGTGTTGGGTACATTGTTTTGCCTTATTGGCTGTGGTTGAGTGGCACACTGAGTTTGTGGGCTATATGTGATTTGGGTTGTGTTGGGGGATGGAGGTTGCTTGCGTTTCTGCTTTGAAGGTCTCTGTTGCTTTGACAGATTTTTATTGAGAGCCTCCGTGAATGTTTTTGTGTTACTATGTGTGGATTTTGGTGGTGTAGATTTAGTGAGACTATGTGATGAGTGCAGTGTGGTGCAAATGTTTACCTTCTCCTCATAACTGTCAAGTTCAGTCTTGGTTGGAGAGAGCTTTACCTCCAGTTTGGCTAGATAAGTGCATCTCTCACAGGTTGTAGTGTTGGGTGGTAGGAGGAGAGGGTTGTCTGTGTACATAAGGCAATTGCTACATTGCCTCAAGATGCCCAGATTCATCAGATAGACAGGAGAGAACACTAGGAGCTGACCCTTGGACATGCCTGAATAAAAAACTATTTTCCTCTAGATAAGTGAGGAAAGTGAGTACAAGAGCTGTTTTTCTCTAAGCAAGTGAGAAAAGTAAGTACAAAAACTTGTTTCCTCTAGGTAACGAGGAAGGTTGAGTGGTATAGTAATTAGTAGCTTATTTAGTGCTTACAAGTTCTGAACAAGTGCTGAAAACGAATAAGCAAATTTAAGTGCTAAAACTAAGAATCTGTATCTGCACTAGATGAGTTACAGGACAAAAACAAGTGCAAATGCAGGCTTTCAAATCAGAAAGTTAAGAGTGATGGAATAGATTGCCCAAATGGCTGGGCCAGAACCACTCTTTATGTGGTAGACAGGTTACCGAGTGCTTACCACTCCCACTGATAAGCTAGAAGGATTCCCTCCAACACAGAAAGACTCGGGCGGGGGGGGGGGGGACTCAGAAGCTTACATACACTCCTGGATACAGCAAATCTGTATCTGGAACACTAGTTACAGGAAAGGTAGGAAATAGGCTTACAGTTTTTTTTTTTTTTACAGAAAAGTAGCAAAAACAGTAGTAAAAACAATTCACATGCAGTGCAAGCTAGCATATTAGGAGGCAAATTCAAACCAAAAGATGAAAGGTTAATATTGGCGGCCCAAGATAGTGGAGTACATACACATTAGTTTACAAAGTCCATTGAACATGTGGAAGAAACAGACAAATGTAGGTTTTGTTACTGGAAACAGTCACATGCCTCATTGCTGGTTGTGGCATACTAATGGCAGAAAGATTGTATACTGAAAGGCATAATAATGTGGCAAGAATGTTGCACTGGGGATTATGCAAACATTATAATATTGAAGTAGCTGAAAAACATTGGAAACATGAGCCACAACGCATCATAGAAAATTATTAAGTCTACATCACATGGGATCACCCATTACAAGCAGTTCAAAAGATATATGTGAGAAAACCAGATATAGTGGTCCATGAAAAGAAGACAAAAGTAGCATTGATCATTGAAACTGATACACCCAGCGACTACAGTGTCTTCCATACAGAGAGACACAAAGTCATAAAATATTAGGATTTTCAGGCAGAAACAAGAGCGATGTGGAAGAATGATACCCAGACAGTTACAATAGTAGTAGGAGCAATGGGTCTTATAAAAAGGAATCTATTATCGTATTTAGATATGTTACCAATACATGTAACTCCATACAAATTGCAGGAGTCATTGCTGGGCACATTGCGTGTGCTGCGAAGAGTACTTCTGGTGGACATCAAAGACTGCAGCAATACTAATTTCATGAACTTTAATCATACTTTGACTTAGGAATGGGGTCCATTCCTGTCATGGTATTAGAAACCTAAAAGATTTGGAGAAATCAAAAAAGAGAGCTACCAATGAACTAATAGCTGTATTCGTTAAAGGTGATTTTAATCTCCAGTAGCTTCTAGTTGCGGTTTTGGGTAATTTTATAGAATGTGATGCCATTTTTTGACCAATTGTGATACTCCCTTGCAGGTACTCAAGGGCCTAAATGTATGATATATGTTAAAAACTGGTATGGAAAGAGTGCTGTCATTGCACCAAAATCATATCTCAGTAAATACAGAGATATGAATGTGTTTGAGTTTGGGAAGGTTATCCAGTTCTTGCATCTTTCTGTTTAGACCCCTTGCATTGAGAACTGGCACCATGACTTTGTCTGATTTTGGTTTAAGTTTGCTACATAGGAATGTCCCATTAGGAAACTCTTACTAAAACTGCACTATCTTATTTCAGGCTGATATGCTAGAACTCCGTAGAATGGCACTTACTACATAGCTAGTTCTTAAAGGCATTTATATTTTCATAATATCTACAATCTCTGCATATCATATCAGTTTATTTTCCAAGTAGGATCTATCAGATAAAACATTTCTGGAATGGACTTCTCCTATTGATTTTAGCTCCTCACTGTATATTTGTCTTTGGAATATCCTCCCTGTCTTTTATGCTCATACTAGAAACCTCTGGAAGGTCAAACTTGGAAGGTGCTCCCATTAGACTGTTAAATCTTTAGCTGCCCTCTCTGTCATATTTTCCCAGTCCCCACAGCATAGTGCATACTGCAGTACCTAAACTATTAATCAATTTCTTCACCTTTTTTAACATCACAGTCATATGAGTAAGAGCTCCAGATACTGGTTGCCTAGAACAACTTTTCATGAATCAGCTAAGGATTCTTCCTTCTTGTTTCCTCCTTGTCAGAGAAGTAGCAGAGGGACATCATTGTCTACTCTTCGTAGAGACTACCAGTTACTAGAAAGCCGGAAAGTGGCTTTTTAGGATCCAACATGGGATTAGTGCTACTTCTGTGCTTATATTGATTTAAGGAACAGAGGTACATTAGTTCTTGACTATGCCTGGGCTGACTATGTTGGGCTTCCCTGACTGGTCTGATTTTGCATTCTTCTGCAGCTTAGCTCTCTTGCACTGACCTGCTTTCATGTGCTCTCTAATGCTCCTACAAGAAGGATATAAGCCTTCAGACCCATGCAATATTTGGAATGAGACAGCTCCTCAACAAAATATATGCTGCTATTCAGGAATTAGCCTGAGAAGAAAGATACTGCTTTGTTTCAAATGAGAGGGGCACTGATTCCTTGCTGAGTGTAGCTTTATTGAGATGAACACTAATATGAGTACGGTAGCAGCCAACATTATTTTCATTTTTGACATACTTAATTCCACCTGCTCCATAAGTGCTGCTATATCAAGTAACATTTGACCTAACTTCATAATATCACCTTAAATTATTCATCCATAAATCATTATGGTTCTTGCCCAAACCCTGCGCATAACAATCACTAGTTTTCCACTCTCTGATAACATGGCTAAACAGTCTGTTCTCACCTCATCTGAGGCTAGTCTGATTACATAACATGTTTTAAGGCAGTGAAGCATCTGCTTTATGCTTACTGACTGTTCACTGTTTCTACCAACTGATAGTACGACCTGTGAAGGATGTAAATATCTAAATAACATGGAGACATATTTTTTGCATCAGCCCACTATCTGTAAGCATCATATATGCACAACACCACAGCAGTCACTGCACACACATAAGTGAACACATAACATATTCTGATGCTCTGAAGAAAGATTTGCCAAAACCTCTTCGAATTAAGATATCAGATTTCAGTGCACAAGGTGACACCAACGTGTACTCCTCCATTACATACTACAAGTGGTTTGCCATGAAAATGTAGAATGAAGGTTTGGCAATGATTGTCGAAAGTCATTAGTCTGCTTCCTGTATTGCCTACCTTCACTACAGTGAGTACTATAGTACAGCGAATGCCACTGTGCATTCAAACATATGTGATCAACATTTTGCCTCAAAATCGCTGTACAGTGAAAATTGGGAAATTACCCTTTTCCCCACTGTAGTCTGATCTCAGAGTTGGAATATATCATTTGTAGGGGGTGTGGGGGGTGCAGGGGGGCGTAGTGGGACTTCCCCCCTGCAAAAAACATTAGGCTACTTGATTTGCAGTACTGAACTGCAAAACTAAATATCGAATGTGTGAGTGGGATTCTGTTGCTAAATGCACTTCAACATTCTGCCCTACTTAATATGCAGTAAGTGGTTTTGCAAAGGCAATATTTTGAATGGATTACATTGTGCCATTCGAATATTTGATGGTAAACCACTATAGGTAAACCCAGATAATCCAGAAGTTACCAGGAAAGCACTCTTAAGCCCATACACCCCACTATATCTGCTTCTACACAGGGAAAGCTCATGGTCACAGATGACTCTATATTTAGGCATATGGACTTCACGCTCGTGAGATTGAACAAGAACATAGTAACTATAAGAATGATTGTCTGATAAAAGGATCTTTCATGTAGCATGGGCCATAAGGTCCTTTAAACCAGACAAGTATGGTTATGGCCTTGTGGTTGTCAATTTGCTAGTGAATGCCCTGAGGTGCTTCACCATACAGACATGTAGAGCAACATAACGGATCCTACTATACAAGAGTTAGAGGCAGGACAGAATCTGATGTTGAGTAGTACCTTGCTTTCCCCAAGAATAATGCCTAAATACCACAACAAGATAATTTAATTAAACAACTGACTAAGTAGATGGTGACATTCTAAGGGGAGCCACTATGTGTCGACCTAGGATAAAAAGGAAGAAAGGCTTAACTCAATCATAACAGGACTTCTGTGTATTGGCTAAAGCCTTTTATGACCCCACAGTACATTTTCTAGGAAAAATTGTCCTATTGTTCATTCCTACATAGCAATACTGGACATTCCTACATAGTAAATTTGAACGGAAATGTAGATATCATCATGGTACTATGATTAAACATATAAACTGCCCAGGTATTAGTTGGTTTCCCCTAATTTGTTCTCAGACTTTTGCTCCATCCTTACTAAAGCAGAAAATTATTTCAAGACTTCTAAATTAATAATATTGGCATTTAAAAAGTGTCCTGAATTTGTGGCCTTTTCCCTAATTATTTTCTGCTTTTTCCATACCTCTGGAGGTAAAAGTTGAGAGGTGCGTGACTCAGTGCTAGAAGTCTAAACTAAAAGATGTAAATCATGATGCCCTCCTCCATCTCAGTCATGTTCATATCTGCATAGTTACTGAGACATAGTTTCAGTACAATGGTAACACTCCTCTACATATGATGGCTATTGCCTATCATGCTTTCAGATCCTCATTAGAAACACAGTTACCTCAAGTTAAATTGCTCATGATCTTAATTCTGAGCTCCTGGATACTGAAATTACCCTTGAGAAGTCCTTCTGTTACTTCTTGCTCTACAAATACTGACAATGTCTCCCACAAGATCATCAAAATTACCATTATCATTAAAAGTTTAAATATCAGACCAAGTACATTCTTGCTACTGGACGTCAATCACCTAAGCATTAACAGGCACACTTATACATCTACAAATTAATATACTCAGTATTTCATAAACATTGTTAATTCTGGAGCTCCAGGTCAAAACAGAAAACTATGTATTAGAGGTTTTAGTATCCTTGAACTAATCTTTACTAACCTAGTGCCTGCCTCTTCCCTACAAATCATCACCTTTTCACAGGAATAAACTGACCACAAATCAGTTGCCTTCTCTGTTGGGTTTAGTGGCATCACCCCACCACCTAATGAGACCACATTTTGGGACTTTTCTAAGGCAAATCTCCTTCACCTTGCAGAAGATGTGCAAAATTTCCCCACAAACTGATTTAACACAGAGGGTTGCAATATTCACCTCCAATTTTCACCATCATCTAAACAATTGCAGAGAAATTACCATACCTGTCTACCATAGGTATAATGGTAAATTCAGAAATAATTCTTTCTTGTGAGAATCTTGTAATTAAAAATTATGTGTAAATAATTTAAAAAGGAATAAAGAAAAGTTGTAAGATATCTCCATATCTCAAGACCACACTGAAACATGCCAGCAATAAACTAAAGAGTACTATTTCATGATGTAAAGCAAAGTACGAACTTAAGCTTGATACAGATAGTAAAGCATGCTACAAATCTTTATTCAGCTGTATCAGAAAATAAAAAAATAATGTTCAGCAATTCACTGAGCTTGTCCAAATCAATACCATACATTCCAGTCTCAAGGATATAACCAACATATTAGCAGACAAATTTGGCATTAACGTGTTGTTTTGCCCAAAAAAACTGAAAAACTAATTTCATCTTATTTCATCTTGGAACAAATATCAGATCTCTATCACAGGGTAAAAATAATGTTATAATGTGTTCAACTTTCAGCATTTCTATGGAGTTTGCACCTGATATTTGGAAAACAGCAGCTTTGGTTCATCTACACAAGGTTGGCCCCTCTGCAGACCTAGGCTTATAGATCTATCAGTATCAGCAGCCTTATATGCAAAGCCATGGAAGGTACCATAGGAGAATGTATTCATACAGACATAAGCAACACAGCTGTTTTTTTTTTTTTGTTTGTTTGTTTTTTTTATAGTTTATAGTTTAGTACTAAGCTAACTGCCCTTGCGAGCCATTTTAAGCCTAGTCAATTATCCCTTGTGAGGCTCAAACCCTGCACCTTGTGCACTCAAAGCACTCCCACTGTCTCCGAAAACTACTAAATTTTGTGAGAAAGTTACAGAGGCTGTGGACAGTGGTTACTCTGTGCGTGCTGCCAATCTTGAAAATGGCCAAGGCTTTCTACACTGTTCTTTATGCTGGTATTATTGAATAGTTAGACAAACCTTGTATAAATACCTACATTGTCCACTGGATTGTACCACAAGGATCAGTGATGTGCTCTCTCTCCTTTTTGACATTTATTTCACAGGCATTCAAGCCACTACCTCTGAAGTGTGGTTGGCCAAGTTTGCTGATGACTGCAAGCTGGCTCTTTTATCTGCAATAACTGCTATGCATCAGGATGGTTCCCCCTCAGTTACTCTACTTGTTTTAGCAAGAACAGGCGATTAGAGTATAGTCTGTCCTTCTCAGTACTGGGGGCTTTAGCTCTGTTAACTGTGTTTTATGAAGAGCAAGAGTACATGGGCCAAACCTCTTCACATAACATATAAAAAAATAAAAAGTCCTGTTTGGAGGGCTGGGCAGACCATTACTATTCCAAGACATTATTCCAAGACCGTAGTGTTTTTTTTTTTTGTTTTTTTTTACCTCCAATGGAATGCACACCCCATAAACTACAAACCAATCTATAAACCAAGAAAACCAAGGCAGTATTTTACTACCTAAACTCTACGTCACTAAAGGAATGCATTTGTATTGCGGAAAATAGTAGTCCTGGTGACCACCTTCAAAAATACATTGGAAACTACACAGCAGTCTGAACAGATTACAATTTACAAAGAGTACAAAAGATGAGTAACACACAACTTTATTTCTAGTTTCAAATATCGCTCAAACAAAAAGAATAAAATTATGAAGCAGTAATTATGATCACTTCATAATGGTTTAAAGCAGTGACACCCTACTTCAAAACAGACATTGAGTACTCCAGCTCAGTGGCACATTGTTATTGAGTCAGGTCAGCCAAGATAAATTAGAAGCTCAAGAAGCTGGAACAAATAGGAATGTTAGGGTAATAAATGTGCGACTTGCATTAGCATGCTCAGCTTGAAGGATGGTTTATACTGACTTCAGCACTGTCATGACCTACCACTCCAAGGTAGTGGTGTAAACCACATCCCCAAGAATAGGTCCAAGGAGGGGATGGATGAGAGCATGTCCATTTAAGCCAGTGCAATAGCCCTTGTAGAGGCAAAACAAAGGAGTAGGCAGTCCCTCTGCAATGAATGGCTATGGACAGCTCTCAACCCTTGAGGATCAAATCAGCCAGAAGGATGTGGCAAACTGACAGGCAGCTGGCAGAGAAGCACATCAACCAATTTGGGACAAATCTCAACAGAATAAGGGAAAATCTAGAAAGAATCAGGAACTTATATCTTGAAACACTGACAGAATAAGAGAATGTGAATTATTATTTATTTTATAAAGTAAAACAAATCTGTACCTCTTAATTATTGTCATTATTTATTTCATGTAATTCACCACCTTTCCTCAAAAAGTCACCAGTTTTAGGATGGATTAAAAGGGACAGAGAGAAAATTTGAGGCAAAATAATTGGCGGCATTCCTGCAAATCAAGGACAGCTGAGAGGTGTGGTGAAGCACAAAAAGCCTTTCTGTGTTGGAATGAAGCCTTCTAGCTTATCAGTGGGAGTGGTAAGGACTAGGTAGCCTATCTTCCACAAGGGAAGTAGTTTCTGGCCCAGAAATTGTAGTTTATTGGGTGTTTTGGACAGTTTTTCCATCCTTTTGAACTTTTTGGTTTAAAAGCTTGCATTTGTGCTTCTTTCCCGCCTTTCCTGTAACTAGTCTAGTCCAGGTACAGATTTGCTGTATCTAGGACTGTTTGTAAGCTTCTGAGCACCCCAAGCCTTTCTGTGTTGGAGGGAAGCCTTCTACCTTATCAGTGGGAGTGGTAAGCACTAGGTAGCCTATTTACCACAAGAGTAGAGGCCCAGAAATTGTAGTTTATTGGGTGTTTGGGCAGTTTTTCAATCCCTTTCAACTTTCTGGTTTTAAAAGTCAGCATGTGCATGGGTTTACGTTTGTTTAAGCTCCGCCTAGTGGCACTGAACTGAGGTAAACTATTACTGGTTCCAGAAAGTCTGCTCTTTAGTTTTTCCCTTGAATCTTGCTAGTTCTTTCTCTCTTAAACTTCAGATAAGTTAATCGCTTTGCACTTCAACAGGTTTTTTTAGCAATTATTGTAGCACACCTAAGTGTCATCAGCACTACTTGTTCTTCATGGAAATAGCTCCCGTACTTAGTAGTTATAACCACCCCTCCTGGCATGATTAAAGGGCAGTTCCCTGTGCTTTCTCCTATTAACTTGGTGCAGTTGGACATTCTGAGGCAGTGCAGCAACTGCCTCATGTACACAGACAACCTTCTCCTCTTACCTCTCAACACTTAGACTTGTGAGAGATGCACTTATATCACCAAATTGGAAGTTACGCACTCTCCACCCAAGACTGGACTAGCTGGTCAAGAGGAGAATGTCAACACCTGCACCGTACCACATGGAACACATAGCCATCCAGAACACCCACCATCACATCTCTTACATAAAAACACAAACCATACACCCACCTTCACGGATACTCTCAATAGAAATTTACCCAAACAGCAAAGACCTCCAAGAAAGAAATGCACTCGACCACTAAAACACAGCACAAACCACAGGACACATAGCTGACCACCACAGTGTGCCCCTCAACCTAAGCCCCTAAGGCTAAACACCTTGCCCAATACACTAATCATAGGTGACACAATAGTGAGACACACAAATGTCCCACTCACTAGGTTGAATAAGGAGAAGGTAACAGTCAGCTGTCTATCAGTTGCCAGAATCTGACACATAACACATGCACTCAGGTCACTGCACAAAAAGTACAAGTATGACTCTGCCATTGTCCATGTGGGTGTGAATGACCTGAGATGCATCTCCCTGGACTACATGAAAAGAGATATGGTGGAGCTCTCAGATTATATGGACCAGGCAGGTATGACCCTAGCCCTGAGCAGTATCCTACCATCACCCAGAATGATATCCATCCCGGTATATGTGAGGCAGAGCACTCGCTGGCCTTGATGATACCGCAGTACAAACAAAAAATGATTGACTTCAACAATTGGGTAAGTTTCTGGTATCATTCTAAGAGGATGTAGCATTTGTCTGCTTGGGATGAAATGACTGACAGACTTCGATGTTTTGCCATGGCCTGCATCTGTCACCCCTGGGTTTCCGGGTACTGGCTAAGGCTCTTGCCACCCCTATAGTGCCTTTTTAGGTGGTGTTCCAAAGACCAAATTACCACCATAACAACTATAAATAAATGCAATCTGAGGGTCATGCTTCTCAATGCTAGAAGTCTACATCTCAAGATGCACTCACTCAAAGCACTCCTCAAAATGGAGAACATCGACGTTTGAGCTGTAACAGAGACCTGGTTTAAAGTAGAAGAAAGCATACCTGCACTACCAGACTATAACTCATTCCACACCTTTTGGCCACGAAACATGGACCATAGCTCCAAAGGCGGTGGCTTCTCCATATTCATAAAGGATATGCAGACCTCCAGACTAGTAGCCCAGCATAATGCATCTGAGATACTTCAGGTACAAATAACATTGGCTAATATGGGGATCCAGGTCATAGCCTGCTATAGGTCCCCAACCATGTCCCTAGACTCTCACTTCATGCTCCTAAGCACCCTGGAATCTATCAAGGTCCACCCCAACACTCTCATACTAGGATACTTCAGCTACCCCTCTGTCAACTGGGAGAACTACTCTAGCACCAATACACTGGCCCAACGCTTCCTGGAATTCATCACTTCCAATGCCCTGGACCAGCTCATTCTGACCCCAACTAGAGGAAGCAACATCCATGACCTGGTTATTATTAACAGGGGTGACCGTTGCTCTACACCAGTAGTCAATCTCTCCCTGGTCAGATCTGACCATAAACTAATCATCATGGAAATCCACATCTCACCCACACCCCCCGCAAAGGTAGCCACCTTGAAAAACTTCTCCAAAGCTGACTTTGGGCTCCTAAAAACAGATGTGGCTAACTTCATGGCACCCATGCCAATGGAAAATAGCTGCATGACTGCCGAATCATACACCAATACACTCTATGAACATGTACATAAATGCATGGAACTAGCCATACCCAACAAAACCAAGATGCTCTCCTCCAAAAAAAGGAAGTCAATCTGGTGGTCCCTTGCCATTAATAAACTCTACAACAGAAGGAAGAAACTGTTGCAGAAAAAGATGAAGTCCCAACACTGGAAAAACTCCCTTATTAGCCTCAACAAAAAGTTGAGATCCCCCACTATATCCTCTAAAGCCAGCTATGAAGGCAGATTTGCAGCAGAGACCAAAAACAATCACAAAGCCTTCTATAGTTATATCAAAAACCTCCACAGCAATACCCAGATTTGCTCTAAGTTACTGCACAATAGTACCTCCTATACTGAGCCAACAGATATTGGCAACATACTGGCCAACAGATTCAGTGCCAGCTTTACCCCTCTATCCCCCCCAAAGGACCAATCACAATACTGGAAGAATGCCAGGCACACAGCATTACTGCAGCACAGCTTAAAGTTGCATTGTCCAAGGGCAAGAATACAGCTTCCATGGGACCCAATAATATCCCTGGCTGTGTTCTACATGAACTACAAAGCGGACTGGGACAACATCTGTGTGCCCTGTTAAGTCACAGACTCACCTCAGGCTTTGTCCTACCAAATGGTACACTGCTACAGTCATCCCTCTCCAAAAAGGGGGAGCGAATACAGACCCTGGGAATTATCGCCCCATTAGCCTGACAAGTCCGATATGTAAAGTTATGGACCTGATTAACAAAGATATAGGAAATCTCCAAACTCTAGGTGCCATGCAATTTGGCTTTGTGAAAGGGAGATCATGCTGCTAAACCTGGTTGACTTCATCGAGTCAGTCACCAGGGCTGTGGATGAAGGTAAGGCAGTTCATACAGCCTACCTCAATCTGGCCAAGGCCTTTGATGCCATTCCTCACTCGGGAATTATTGACAAACTCACCAAACTAGGCATCAACCCCTATATCACTAGGTGGGTTGCAAACTGGCTCACAGATAGAACACACAGTGTGAAAGTAGTAGACTCCAAGTCAGGCTGCCATCCAGTCATGAGTAGAGTCTCACAGGGATCAGTCCTGGGTCCTCTCCTGTTCGGCATCTACTTCTCAGATGTCCAGGCCAACACAAAGAGACTCTGGCTGACCAAGTTCACAGACGACTGCAAGCTGGGAGCCATTATTAACTCCCCAAGTGATGTAGACATCCTACAGAAATGCCTCACTGAGACCTATGACTGGTGTCGAAACCATGGCCTTAAGCTTAATGCCAAAAAATGTGCTGTCATCACCTTTGGTAAAAACTCAGTTCCCACTAATTACCACATCAATGGCAGCCCACTGAACACTGAAGGCATTATAAGAGATCTGGGGACACAGGTTAACAGCAACCTTTCCTTTGACCACCACATTGCCACTGTGGTCAGAAAGTCCTTCTATGTGGCACATCTCATTACCAATGGTATTGCATCCAGAAAGATAGAGGTCATCGCCTTTCTCTACTCTTCCCTCATTAGATCAAGTGTATAATGCCCCATTTGGCATGTATCACACTAGACACCTGCAACAGCTGCAGAGGCCACAGAAGTACCTCACGAAGAGGATCCTAGGCATTAAACACGTGTCCTACATGGACTGACTCAAAAGACTCCAGCTGTTTTCTGTCTCATATCGCCTACTTAAAGGCAATCTTTACTTGATTTACAAAGCCATGTCTGACCCAGCTCTGTTAGAAATGCTACATCTAAAGAAATCCCAATCTTTCCACACCACGTGCTCCAGAGACGTTAACCTAATTACCACAACATAACATGCTGGAGGGACAGGTTCCTCACCCATGCTCTGGAATACACTTCCCATACATGTCAAGCAGAGTGCCTTACTGTCCCTCTTCAAGAGAAATATTGATGAGTGGATGGGAAATAGAAACTTCTTCCCAGGGATCACTCCAGTGGCTCTGCTTGATAGAGGCACTGGGAACTAACGTTGGACAGCATGATGCCAGGGCACTTCTATGGGCTAGGCTTGTAAAGGCTCCAGGGCCATTATTCTAGTACACACCTAGGAACCTAGAAACCTATGAATGAATCTCCCTAACTTTCTTCTTGCTTCAACAAAAAAGATGTGGTCTCAATAAATTCAAGTACTGTTCTTGTGTGGTCATGGTAAGGGTGGGAATCTTATTCAATTTTCCAATGAGTGGATGGATGGCAATTTGTCAAAGTGCTAACTCCCTGAACCCAACTCCCTAAAAAACTCCCTGAAAACACAACTTTCATTGTTTGTGCAAGGTGGGGTATATCCCCCTGCACCCCCACCCACTACTAAATAATGTAATCAATGCTACTATTATACTGTCAGTGGAAAGGGGCCAAACACTGTGAAATGGCACTTAGCATCTGCACCATTCCTGACAACATCTCTCAGTGGAGATGCCAGCCTTGTCAGGGAACTGAGTTTTGGGAATTTAAGGCTTGAAGAGTTACGAATCATTCTGCAGTAGGTTAGCTGCTTTACTCATGTGTAGTTACCCTGACCCTAAACCTATTCCTGCCAATGCCACTATCCCTAACCCTGCACATAATCCTCTAAATAACCCTTTCCCTGACAGTCCCACTACACAAAATATTTGCATACACAACAGCTACAGAAATATACTTGCACACAAATAAAGATATCCCTTTACCTAGCACTAACTGTATCTCTAACCTGCAAACACTTACATATGCATTTCTCCCATAATATCAACTTTCTTACCAAAACCGATTGCACTTACCCAAAACCACACACACATCCAGCAATCCACCTTCCACAAAATGGAGGTGTAGCAAAATGTATGTCAGTAGAATATATCTCTGGAAAAAAAAAAACACCACAGCATACATTTGGGAGAAGTGAGCTACTATTACATGTATATATGTATATGGGACTACTTCACATCGTCAAAACCCCATACAATTGAAGACCACATCGCCGAGATGACAATATTGAAAACCCATTTCAGTGAACCATCACAGCAATGAAGATTTTCTCAGGGTAATTAACCACTCATTCAAAACATAACAAAAGCTAAACTGCACCATTCCTAACATACCCTATGCCCCTCACACATCCCAGTGTGGAAGGTTGTGTCCCCCACACCCCTTAATTAAATATACCAACTCCGAGATTGAACTACAGTTGGAAAAAGGGCAAAGTTCACCTTGTTGTACAACAGGTCATTAGATCTTTATTGTTGCAGTGGTTCGCTGAAATGGTTTTTGATACTGTTGTCTTGGTGATGTAGTCTTCGATTATATGGGGTTTCGACGAGCTGAAGTTTACATGTATGCACACACAGACAGATAACAACAGTTGCGAAGTAATGTACTCAAGATTTTTATCAGGAGACCTCAACAACAATACACAAATGCTGGGAAACAGAGTATATATTATATTATCGCACGCTTACAAATGCGAATGATAAATAATCGACCCAATGTAAGCAAAAGCTTACAACGTCGAAATCTCAGAACAGTGTTTTTTTTTTTCCAAGGAAAAAAAATCGCTGTTCTGAAATAAAAAAAAAAAACTTTAAAACATTACATAATGTGGGGGGCACACACCCTACTTAAATATACCAACTCCAAGATTGTACTACAGTGCCGAAAATGGCAAAGTAACGAAAGTAGCCAAGTGAATTCTTTCCCCAGGAAAGAATTCACTGAAAAGCTGCGTCACTATTTTGCCTTTTCGCTCTTTTCAGTTCAATCAAGACACATTCGACAAACTGCATCTGAGATCTGGTAATAGGACCCCGGGAAACACACATAGAAAATTGCACATTTATGCATTCAATATGATGCTGAAATTGATGAATCAAAATGACATTTTTGAAAAAGTCACAGTACACTGTTTCACTGGGTCCATCCAGCAAACTTAGAATTGCAGAATAAAATAATTTGCCAGATAATTCATATCTAGGAATGTTCTATGCAGTTTCAATGCCTGAATCCTTATGAGGAACACTATTGTTGAAAATGGACACTTGAGCAATTGATGACATTGTAATTTTTGTCTATATAGCATTCTTTTGCATGCATCTTAAGAAGATATTTTTAGAAATATCCCCATCAAAAGATCATACACTACAGATAAAAATGAAGTCCATGATATACAGTAATCATTTGATGATATTATAATGATTACTGTATGTGAATGACCTGTATTACAGCAGAAGTTCACATATGTAAAATGGCTTTCATCATATTTTTGAAAACAATACAGAATGGTTGCGATTATTACTCATTTGCTGTTATTACTGTTAAAAACATTCATTGAACTAGTATTAATACATGCTCATTTTTCAGAACAGCAGTGGCATAGCATTCCTATTGTTGGCATTGAGATAAGATGCATGCAGAAATGAAGGCTGCAAAAAAGTAAATTGTTGCAACCAGCCCCTTGGTGCACTGACTGGATGTCCAACCACACCTCTTGTGCTGAGTTTAGAAAGAGGGTTGGGATGCTGGAGGAGCAGTAGTGAGCCTAAATATCTGCTGTTCTATACCCCAAAGGGGATGGTCTACCAATGCAAATAGGAACATTGTGTTAGAGGAAGGTGTGCCTTTGTCCCTTGTTAAGAAGGTCTTAGTCAAGGGATAGTGGCAATTTATAATTGATGCACATACAGAGAAATGTGTGTATTTCAGTACTGCTTCTCTTCTGTATGCCTACTAACGGTTAAAGATCAGAAAATGACTAGCAGAATAAGTGATCTGTAGGAAGAAAAATTTATGTCACAATTGTAATGGATATTTAGCCCATCAGAAAATAATTTTCAAATGTCGATCAATTTTCATCCAGATCTTTGAATGAGCCAGTTTCAATAAATGCTAGCAAAACTGACACAGGCATAAAACTAGATTATCTAGTTATTTTGCTTTCTTTCTTAAAGACGTGGTACTTTATTAGATTTCAATATTGTTCACTATGCATTTATAAATTCTGTTACACACAAGGCTAAGTTCTGACAGTGAATATGAAAACAAGAATATTCTCATAGATGGCTGACCTAAGTTGTAAACAGCACCACGTCAGATTTCTTCTAATTTCACTAATGAATGAGAAATTATACATTCGAATATGCTGAGTACAAAGTGTTGTTTATCTTTAATGAATAAGGACCACTTAGACCATTCTGGATCAATACGTTTTTACCTTTTTATAACCCGAACATTTCTGTAAGGCATATGTATATATTTTTATTCTTTAAATATGCATTCCCAATTCAAATTTCATAGGAAGAGTAGTGGCTGGGTGTACCATGTTGCCCATTGTTGTCAGGACTGGAACTGTCCTTTCCTTTCTATGACTTATCATAGCAGATTTGTGTGAGAGAATTCCACTGTGGTCCCTGCTATGGTGGTCCACCATAATGCTAGCATTTATGCCCTAATGAACAGGTATTGGAAATAGTTAGTCAAATCTGACCTACAGAAGACTTTAATGTCACTGGACTGTAGGCCTCTAATTGGTTGTCCATTGGGTATGCCAACCGTGGAAGAGGAATAGTATAGATCATGTCACTGTGATTATCCACAGCCTTTGCAGAAGTAGTCATGTAAAGAATGAGCTTTGAAGTCAACACTGGATCCTTATGAGGAACACTATTGTTGAAAATGGACACTTGAGCAATTGATGACATTGCATACCACTTGGGTGTGCATGGCATATGATTTTGCAATGCACACCAGTTCCATGGCATGACCATGATGGCCCAGTTCCTCACATATGAATGAATGTAGCAGTGCATCACAATGGGGCCATCACTTTCCTTATCAGGAATGTCCATGTCCAATCTATGTACTGCATGTTACTTTATGTCCATTATAGAATATCCCATGGTCCTTCCCGAGGTTGCAGGTCTGCACAGAGGCAAGGCAGCATGTTCAGTATCTCTGACATGGTGTGATTAGTGGCCATATCTGCTTGGATCACTGATCTGCACATCTGCTTATTGATATTAAAGGTAACATGCAGATCATGAAATGCAAGGAGTCTTGGAAGTGATGGCAATATGTTTACCTCTCCCAGTGCTGTGCTTTTGCAACTCACAGGTAGTGTTGATCACCACTGACATCAGTTGTAATAATAGCTGTGCACCAGGGCTGCAGCAGACATGGACCAGATGACCATGGTTCAGCATGGGAGATGTTGTAAATTCAGCTCCTCTTTGTCCTGAATCATAACATAGGACGAGAGGCATGGTATCAGACTTGGATCCAGAATCGAGACCAAGAGGCACTCAGTTAATATTGGAGGAATATAGAGGAATGGATCATCCCTACTGCACATACATCTCGCAAAACAGGTCAGAAACAAATTCCAGGCACTAAAACTTGATTAAATGATTTCTTACTCAAAGAATAAAATGAAGCACTCAGAACACTCAAAACAAATTTCTAGTTAATTGAAATGTCCAAAACTGCAACATATTGATAAAAATATTCAAAATAGTTATGAAAATGTTTGAAACAATGTCCGAATAGCATAAAATGTATAAAATAAAGAAAACAACCACATCTTTTCACTATGTGCTACTTTTTCACATTCATTAAAGCTGTTCAAGATATCCAAAGTATACAAAGTGTTTGCAGGTTTGTGCAGTATTACAAGTGCAGTTATATCACTAAATACAGCCATTTCAAAGCATATTTTGCAAAGTGCAGTATTTTGAAGAGTGTATTGTGCATTTGAGTGTTATTACAAGTACATGGTGTGTGTGTGCATGTTCATATATAATTACAATTGACATATTTGCAGTGTGTTTAAGCATACTTTGTTGGCATGGCTGAAGGATTTTGAAAACTAGCTCCACTTGTATTTAATAATAATATTGCAGAGAAATGGAGAGTGTTTGAGCAAGTATTTTCATACAAGCTGCATTTTCTGAAGGACACTCAGCAAACTCGGAGCTATAATATATAACATTAAGTATCCTGTTTTTTGTTTATTTTGTTCTTTATTTCTTTGTTGTTTATAGCACTTTGTGTACTGTGTATTTTTTCTAGCTAGTTTCACTGTGTGTGAGGTATTAACTGGAAATTGTCCACTCTTATTAAGCATCTGTTGGGTTGTTTGTTTATGATAACTTGTTGCATTTAACTCTTTTTTCTAGTGGCTCCTTTAGCTGTTTAAAACACTGCTGCTTTTCAGCTGTGAGTAACATTTCTGCAGTTTGTTTCCCACCCTCCCTCTCTGTTGGTATAGTGTTTTTATAGTTGGTGGCTTTGCAGTTGCCCGCCCCTAGTGTAAATTTGATCTGGGACCCTCCTCCCAGTCTAGTGTCATTACCTCATTCTACCCAGTACAGGGAAAGCATTTGAGAAGGCCAATCAGCTTAGTTTCTGCTACTCCTTTCTCTTTCCTTTCTCTCTTTCCAAAAAAAAAAAAATGTATCTGCTTTTACTGTATTTGTGTTTTTTCCTACTTTATTTTGCGTTTGCTTCATCTTAAAAGTACTCAATTGTATTTATTACTGCTTGGTGTAACTCAT
Source organism: Protopterus annectens (assembly GCF_019279795.1). NCBI lineage: Eukaryota > Metazoa > Chordata > Ceratodontiformes > Protopteridae > Protopterus > Protopterus annectens. Next base: position 798,413,197 of record NC_056729.1, read on the forward strand.
TCTAAGCCTTTTAGTTTAAGCACCTGGGCTTCAGACCAGTTTTACTTTAAGAAGGTTTGTGGTCTGCACTGTAGTGGCAGAACAGGTAGCTTACATCCTTCTAAGTTGGGAACTGCTGATTGAGGGCTCAGTGTCTGTTATTCTAAAAGTGTATTAATTCTGGTTTAAGCACTTGGGCTTGAGGCCAGTTATTTTACATTAAGACGGTTCGTGTTCTGCACCCTTGTGGGAGGAGAGGCTGGAGTCTGTCCTTCTGAGCTGGGAATTTCTGGTTAAAGCTTATAGTGCCTGCATATTTGAACTGCTTCTTACTGAAATTGGTACACCTTGTTTGCTGTAGCATAGACTAGATCCTGACCTGCTGAATCTAGCTTTGTTTGTATAACTTGAGCACTAATCCACACATTCTTTAAAGTATTCAGTTGTATTTATTACTGCTGGTAGTAACTTGATTAAAGTGTAGCTATCATTTCTAAGTCTTTTGGATTAAGCACTTGGGCTTCAGACCTGTTGTTTTACATTAGGAAGGTTTGTGGCCTGCACTGTGGTGGCAGGACAGGTAGCTTACATCCTTTTAAGTTGGGAACTGCTGATTGAGAGCTCAGTGTCTGTTATTCTAAAAGTGTATTAGTTCTGGTTTAAGCACTTGGGCTTCAGGCCAGTTATTTTACGTTAAGAAGGATTGCGGTCTGCACTCTTGTGGGAGGAGAGGCTGGACTCTGCCCTTCTGAGCAGGGAATTTCTGGTTAAAAGCTTATAGTGCCTGCATATTCTAACTGTTTCTTACTGAAATTGGTACACCTTGTTTGCTGTAGCATAGACTAGATCCAGGCCTGCTGAATCTAGCTTTATTTGTATGCTTGTTGTTTGTTTATTTCCCTGAAACGCTAATTCCACCTAAAACGTGGCCTTTTGGCACTTCTGTGGATCCCTAGTGATATCTGCATTGCTTACTGTACTTATTTCCTTGTTTCACTTGAAAGAAAGTTACTGTTTGTCGTTTTTGCATTTAAGTTACCTGTAACACATTGCATTTAAGTTACCTGGCACTTGCTCACTAAAGCAATTATATAAGTCAGCTCTAAAAAATTAAAAGCACTACACCCTCACAAACTCCCTTTGAGTACCTTGTTCCCCATTGGCCCTTTTTTCAATTATAAAGGAATTCCCAATACTATTCTAGCATGTCCAAAGGTCAGTTGTCAATCTCCTCTCCGGTCCAGCTGGTGAATCTGGGAATCTTGAGGCAATGTTACAACTGCCTCATGTACACAGACAACCCTCTCCTCCTCCCAACAAATTCCAACACATGTGAGAGATGCAACCATATAGCCAAACAGGAGGCTAAGCTCTCTCAACTCAGTACTGGCGTAACCAGTCAGGAGGAGAAGGAAACCACACTCACTACAATTCCAGTCTCACATAGACCTACCACGACAACAAACCAAACACATAAACACACAAAAACATACTCGGAGGCTCTAAATAAAAATCTGCCTAAGCAGCAGAGACCTCCAAAGCAGACACCCAAGCAACCGCTACCCCAAAACAAAACTCGTGCAACACATAGCTCACAAAGCCAGTGTGCCGAACAGTCACAGCCCTTAAGGCTAAACAGCACATCTGATACACTTGTAATAGGTGACTCTATCGTCAGGCAAACTGACGTCCCGCTCACCAGGCTGAACAAGGAGAAGGTCACGGTGAGCTGCCTGTCAGGCGCTAGGATCCGCCACATAACACAAGCACTCAGGTCACTCCAAGGCAAGTACAAATATGACTCAGTCATTGTCCATGCTGGTGTGAATGACCTGAGACGTACCTCCCTGGACTACATGAAAAGAGACATAGAGGAGCTCTCTGAGCATGTAGCCCTGGCCGGTATGACCCTGACCTTGAGTAGCATCTTACCCTCACCAAGAATGATGCCACAATATGAAGACAAGATGATCAATTTCAACAATTGGCTTAAGTGTTGGTGTCATTCAAAGGGGATCCAATGCCTGTCAGCCTGGGATGACATGCTCGACAAGCCACGATGCTTCGCTAGGGATGGCTTGCACCTGTCACCCCTGGGCTTTCGGATATTGGCAAAGGCTCTTGCTACCCCCATAGTGTCTTTTTTAGGCAAGGCTCAAAAGACAAACCCACCTCCATAGGTATCACAAGGGATAAGAAACTAAGAGTAATGCTACTCAACGCCAGAAGTCTAAACCTCAAGATGCACGCACTCAAAACTCTCCTTAGCATGGAGAACATCGATATCTGTGCAGTAACAGAAACCTGGTTCAAGGCTCCCCAGAGCACCCCAGCACTACCAGGTTATACCTCATACCATGCTTTTCGGCCCCAAAACTTGGACCGAACCACAAAAGGAGGGGGAGTATCAATATTCGTCAAAGATACCCACACCTCCAGGTTGGTGGCACAGCATGAGGCATCAGAGACTATCCATGTGCAACTAACTGTGGGTAAAACTGCCTTCCAGTTTATAGCCTGCTACAGACCACCCTCCAAAACACAGGAACCCCACTCGGCCTTCCTGAGAATACTGGAAAATATGAAGGTCTCTCCAAACACCATTATATTGGGCGACTTCAACTACCCAAAAATAGACTGGGAGCATTACTCTAGCTCCAACACCCTAGCCCAAAGGTTCCTAGAATTTATAAACTCAAATGCTATGGAACAACTTGTTACCACTCCCACAAGAGGGGAAAACATACTGGACCTGATCATCACCAACATGGGGACACTATACTCCAGACCAGAAGTGTATCCCTCACTGGTAAGATCAGACCATAAACTAATCTCACTGGATAGTCACATCCCGACCCCACCCCCTGCCCAGAAAACCACAGTGAAAAACTTCTCTAAAGCAAATTTCACATGCCTCAAAACTGAGGCGAAATCCTTCAAAGCCCCCGGGTCTGTGGAAAATATGGCCCAGACCGCAGAATCCTTTATAAACACATTCTATGAACACCTTCAGGAATGCATGGATCATGCAATCCCAAATAAAACCAAGACCCAATCCTCCAAAGGCAGACGTCCTGTCTGGTAGACCCCAGCCATAAACAAACTATACAATAGAAGGAGGAAGCTACTACATGATAGAGCAAAATCCCAAAAAGGGAAGGAATCTCTGATCAGTATTAGCAAAAAACTACGGGCACTCATAAAATCGTCTAAGGCCAGCTTCGAGAGAAAAATTGCACAGGACACTAAGGATAATCACAAGGTTTTCTTTAGTTATGTTAGGAACCTGGGTGGGAATTCCCAGATATGCTCAGAATTAGTCCAAAATTACAAAAAATACACCGAGCCCACAGACATTGCCAACATCCTAGCTGACAGGTTCAGTGCAAACTTCTCTCCCCCCTCCCCACCAAAAGGGCAAATATCTATCCCAACAGAGTGCTGCCCCCCTGACATCTCAGATGCTCAGGTAAGAGCCGCCCTCTCCAAAGCAAAAAACACAGCATCAATGGGACCAGATGGTGTCCCGGGCTGCGTCCTACATGAACTCCAAGAAGAGCTAAACCCAAACATAAAACTACTGTTCAATCTTAGCCTTACTACAGGATATGTACCCAAAGAGTGGCGTACAGCAACAGCAGTCCCTCTCCACAAAGGTGGTGCCTCAACGGATCCTGGAAAGTATCACCCCATAAGCCTGACTAGCTTGGTCTGCAAAGCTATGGAAAGGATCATCATGGACCTCATAAATAAATATATTGGGGACCTACAGACACTGGATCCTACCCAGTTTGGCTTTGTTAAGGGCAGATCCTGCCTCTTAAACCTGGTCGATTTCTTTGAAACAGTCAGCAAGGCCATTGACGAGGGGAAGGTGGTCCACACAGCCTACCTGGACCTCGCAAAAGCCTTCGATACAATACCCCACTCGGGTATTATAGATAAGCTCACCAGCTTAAATATAAACCCCTATGTCACTAGATGGGTTGCAAACTGGCTCAAGGACAGAACCAACATGGTTAGAATTGCTGGAGCCATGTCAGACTCCAAATCAGTTACAAGTGGCATCCCACAAGGCTCAGTCCTGGGACCTCTCTTGTTAGGTATATATTTTTCGGCGGTACTGGCCAACACGGAAGGACTGTGGCTGACCAAGTTCGCAGATGACTGCAAACTGGGCGCCATAATCAACTCTCCAGCCGACACAAGCATCCTCCAAAAGGGCCTCATAGAAACAGACAACTGGTGCCAGAGCCATGGCCTTAAGCTAAACACCAAAAAGTGTATAGTCATCCCCTTTGGCAAAAACAAAGTGCCCACAAATTACCACATAGGTGGTAATCCATTAAGTACAGAAGAAGTAATTAGGGACCTGGGGACCCAAGTTGATAGCAATCTCTCATTTGACAACCACGTGGCCAAAGTGGTTAGAAAAACATTTTATATAGCCCACCTAATCATGAAGGGATTCACATCTAGATCACGGGAGGTCATCGTGCCTCTTTACTCATCCCTCATCAGGCCCATAATTGAGTACAATGCCCCTTTTGGGATGTACCTTACCAGACACCTGCAGCAACTGGAAAGACCCCAAAAGTACCTCACCAAGAGGATCAAAGGGCTCAAACAGATGCCATATGCTGCCCGGTTAAAGAAACTCCATAGGTTCATAGGTTCATAGGTTCATACTAGGCTATCTGCCCGAGGGCATTTACAAGCCTAGCCCATAGTTTTGTGGCTTACGCCACCCCTTTAGTATGGGGAACTATACCCATTATTTTGCTGTGCCTCTGTTGAGCAGTGACACTGAGGTAATCCCTGGGGTATATCTGCGATCTCCCATCCATTGGTCAAGATTTCTCTTGAACAAGGCCAGCAAGGTGCTCTGCCTCACATATACCGGGATTTTATTCCACAGCATAGGGAGTCTTTGGGTGATGAATCTATCCCTCCAGCACGTCCTATTAATAGCCGTGTCGAGGTTTAAGTCTCCGCCCTTGTGGCTCTGACGGATCTAGATTTTTGAGGTGAAGCATATTCATCAAATCTGGGTTTGACATGGCCTTGTATGTTAGGCAAAGGTCACCTCTGAGCAAGCGGTGGCGACTGAATAGAGCTGGAGTTCTTTCAGTCGGGCAGCATAGAACAGATGTTTGAGACCCTTTATCCTTTTGGTGAGGAACTTTTGTGGCCTCTCCAGCTGCTGCAAGTGTCGGGTCAGATACATTCCGAATGGGGCATTGTACTCAATCATTGGTCTGATGAGTGATGAGTATAGGGAGACTATGACCTCCCTTGATCTAGATGAGAATCCCTTCATGATAAGGTGGGCAATGTAGAAGGTCTTCCTAACTACTTTAGCTACATGGGTGTCGAATGACAGACTACTATCAACCTGGGTCCCCAGGTCCCTGATAACTTTTTCTGTACTCAGTGGATTGCCACCTATTGGGTAGCTAGGGGTAACCTTGTTTTTCCCGAAGGGTATGACTATGCATTTTTTGGCATTTAACTTTAGGCCATGGCTCTGGCACCAGTTATCCGTTTCTGTGAGACCCTTCTGAAGGATATCTGTGTCAGATGTGTTTTCTACTATGGCGCCCAGTTTGCAGTCATCTGCAAACTTTGTCAGCCATAACCCTCCTGTGTTTGCTTGTACTGAAAAGTAGATGCCAAACAAGAGTGGGCCCAGGACTGAGCCCTGTGGTACACCACTTGTGACAGGCTTTGAGTCTGACATGGCGCCAGCAACTCTGACCCTGTGGGTTCTGTCACTCAGCCAGTTTGCAACCCATCTTGTGATGTATGGGTTAACATTTAAGCTGATGAGTTTTTCAATGATACCGAGTGGGGTATTGTATCAAAGGCCTTCGCCAGATCGAGGTAGGCTGTATGGACTGCCTTTCCTCATCAATGGCTTTGGTGACTGTTTCAAAAAGTCAACCAAGTTTAGAAGGCATGATCTGCCTTTGACAAAGCCAAACTGGGATGGATCCAAAGTCTGCAAATTCCCTATGTCTTTATTTATGAGGTCCATTATGATCCTCTCCATGGCTTTGCAGATAAGGCTTGTCAAGCTAATGGGCCGGTAATTTCCAGGGTCGGGGGAGGCACCGCCTTTGTGAAGTGGGTCCACAGTTGCAGTGCACCACCCCCTGGGTACGTATCCAGAGGTAAGACTATGATTAAACAGCTGTCCTAGCTGTGGGTTTAATTCCTCGTTGAGTTCGTGGAGCACACAGCCGGGGACACCATCAGGTCCCATGGATGCTGTGTTTTTTGCTTTGGAGAGAGCAGTTCTCACTTGGGCGTTGGAGATGTTTGGGGGGCTGCAATCGCTTGGTATAGATATCTCTCTTTTTGGGGGGGAGGGGGGGGAGAAGTTTGCATTGAACCTGTCAGCCAGTATGTTGGCAATGTCTGTAGGATCAGTAATCTTCACATCATTTTGAACTAGTTCTGAGCATATCTGGGAGTTTCTTCCCAGGTTTCTAACATAGCTAAAGAAGGCCTTATGATTGTCTTTTGAGTCTTTAGCTATTTTTCTCTCAAAATTTGCTTTGGATGATTTTATGAGAGCTCTTAGTTTTTTACTTATAGTGATCAAGGGTGTCTTACCTTTTAAGGATTTTTGCTCTATCTTGTAGTAGCTTCCTCCTTTTGTTGTAGAGTTTGTTTATGGCTGGGGTCCACCAGAGTGGATGCTTGCCTTTGGTACAAAGAGTCTTTGTTTTGCTTGGGATTGCCTTATCCATGCAGTCCTGCAGGTGCTGGTAGAAGGCATTTGTAAGTGATTCAGCGGCTTGAGTACTGTTTTCCGTCGGCTGGGGGGCCTTAAAGGAGACCACACTAGTCTTTAGAAGTGTGAAGTCGGCTTTCGAGAAGTTCTTTACTGTGGTCTTTTTTATTTCAGGTGGGGTGGGATGAGGACCTCCAGCGAGATTAGTTTGTGATCTGATCTCACCAGTGAGGGGTATACTTCCGGTGTTGAACATTGTGCTCCCATGTTCGTGATGATGAGATCAAGTATGTTTTCTCCTCTTGTGGGATGGTGACTAGTTGTTCCATGGCATTTGAGTTTATGAATTCCAGGAACTTTTGGGCTAGGGTGTTTGGGCTTGAGTAGTGTTCCCAGTCTATATTAGGGTAATTGAAGTCACCTAGTATGATGGTGTTTGGTGATACATTTATCCCCTCTAGTGTTTTCAGGAAGGCCATGTGAGGTTCCTGAGTTTGTGAGGGTGGCCTGTAACATGCTACAATTTGCAGAGCAGTCTTGCCTATGGTTAATTGCACCTGGATGGTCTCCGATGCATTGTGCGTTGCCACCAGTCTTGAGGTGTGGGTGTCTTTGATGAATATGGATACCCCCCTTTCTTGGTATTGTCCGGATTTTGGGGCGGAACGCATGATAAGAGGTAAAACCTGATAGTGCTGGGGTGCTCTCAGGAGCCTTGAACCAGGTTTCTGTCACTGCACAGACATCGATGTTCTCCATACTGAGAAGGGCCTCGAGTGCATGCATTTTGAGATTTAGACTTCTGGCATTGAGCAGCATTACCCTTAGTTTTTTCCTTTTTGTGTTCTAGGGTGGTAGGTTTAGAATTTGAGCCTTGCCTAAAAAGGCACTATGGGGTGGCAAGAGCCTTTGCCAATATCCGGAATCCCAGGGTGACAGGTGCAAGCCGTCCCTTGAAGCAGCGTGGCTTGTCCAGCATGTCATCCCAGGCAGACAGACATTGGATCCCCTTTGAATGACACCAGAGTTTAAGCCAATTGTTAAAGCTGATCATCTTATCTCTGTATTGTGGCATCATTCTTGGTGAAGGTAGGATACTGCTCAAGGTCAGGGTCATACCTGCCTGGGCTACATAATCAGAGAGCTCCTCAATGTCTCTTTCATGTAGTCCAAGGAGGTACATCTCAGGTCGTTTACACCAGCGTGGACAATGACTGAGTCATATTTGTACCTGCTGTTGAGAGACCTGAGTGCTTGCGTTATGTGGCGGATTCTAGCGCCCGACAGGCAGCTTACTGTGACCTTCTCCTTACTCAGTCTGGTGAGCGGACGCCAGTGTGTCTGACTATGGAGTCACCAATGACTAGTGTGTCTGGCATTGTGTTTGGCCTTAAGGGCTGTGACTGTTTGACACTCTGACTGTGAGGTCTATGTGTTGCAGGTGTTGTGTTCTGAGGTGGTGGTTGTTTGGGTGTCTGCTTTGGTGGCCTCTGCTGTTTTGGTAGATTTTTGATCAGAGCCGAGTATGTCTTTGTGTGTTTATGTGTATGATTTGAGGTTGTGATGCTACTATGTGAGACTGGGTCTATAGTGTGTGTGGTAACCTTCTCCTCCTGACTGGTCTTGCCAGTCCTATGTTGAGAGAGCTCAGCCTCCAGTTTGGCCGTATAGTTGCATCTCTCGCATGTATTTGTGTTTTGTGGGAGGAGGAGAGGGTTGTCTGTGTACATGAGGCAATTGTAACATTGCCTCAATATTCCCAGGTTCACCAGCTGAGCAGGAGAGGACACTAGCAACTGATCCCTCGACATGCTAGAAGGACTAGACAAACAACTTTAAAAGAGATTGCGGGGACGGAGTGACCGAGAAATGGGGTTTGCCTTTTTGGGGTGCTATCTATAAGAGTGCCGTATCAAGGTAATAAGTACTGTAGGAGCAAGTGCTAGGTTTAACAGATAGAGAAAAGTCTACTTGGAGTCAAGTAGAGATGATCTTTTTAGGTATTAGAGAAAGTGCTAGTAACAGGGATGCTTAAAGGTAAGATTGAAAAGAATGCACTCTGCAGTGTGCACTAGAGGCGATCTGTGCCTCACGTATAAAGCCATGTCCAACCCGGAATTAATGGACATGCTGCACCTCAGAAAATCCAAATCCCATCGAGCTACGCGCTCGAGAGACTTGAACCTCAGCACTGAAATAAATAGGACATGCTGGAGGGACAGATTCATAACCCAGAGGCTCCCTTCACTCTGGAATAAAATCCCAGTCCAGGTTAGGCAGAGTCCCACATTGACTCTCTTCAAGAAGAATCTTGATGAGTGGATGGGAGGTCGTAGGTTTACCCCGGCTATCACTTCTGTGTCACTGTTAGACAGAGGCACAGTATACTAACCTCAAAAAAAGGCATAGCAAAATTAATTTAAAATGGGTGGCGAAAGCCAAACACACTCTGGCTAGGCTTATAAATGCCCTAGGGCAAATAGCCTAGTATGAACTTATGAACCTATGAACCTATGAACCTATGAAGATGAACATATAAAGGCATTTGTTCTGCTTAATTTAGCTTATTTAGAAGCCATAGAATGAGAGTATTCATTTGTGTATGCACCTGCTGTGTTTGCAGGGGAGGGGGAACCACCATATAGTGGTACCAGCTGAATCAAGGGAAGACCCTGAGTGCTTAAAATGTAAATTTAGACAAATGTGTAACCCCCAATTGAATATTATGATGGAAAGGCACTTGTTTTATACAAGGGATCAAAAGACTGGGGAAATTTTGCATCATGTATAACTGACTTGAAAAACAAAGCTAAAATGTGCAGATTTGGTGATGTAAGGGATGAGTTGATAAAGGACAGACTTGTGTGTGGTATTAAAGATGATGCTGTGAGAAAGATTTTGCTTCGTGACAGTGATTTAACTTTGAATAAGGCCATCGAGATTTGTCAAATATATGAGCTCACAGAAAAGCACACAAACCTGCTTACAAATGAAAAATGCATGCTTTCAGTATATTCTTAAGCTAATGTTGATAGTATGTAGTTAAAAGAAACAGGTGTAAGCACAAAAATGGGCCCAAGCACATGGCAGCAACTGTGAACCCTGTAACAGTCCCTGGTAAACCCCTTAGCTTTCTAGCAAGTTCTAGAGCATGCACAGTCTCAGTGAAGTAGGAGGGTGAGTCTGCAAACTCAAAGCATGTGCTCTCACCTAGCTTCAGTCAACTGTTGTAATTGTGGTGCCAATCATGTGTCTAAAAGAGAAAAGAGAAAAGTGCTTAGCTTTTGGTCAGCAATGCCACAGATGTAGACAGTGGAATCATTTCCAAAGATTTAGTAAATCAAAAGAGGGCCATTCTATTATTAAAAGAGAACATTCAAGGAGACAAGTTGATCAATTAGAAAGCTGTGAACCTACTTTTTTTTTGATGGTGTGTCTGTGCTTAATGAAACAGTCAGTGCAGTAGATTTATGGGCAAAGAATGAAGGACATTGTACTGTTCAGATAAATGGAAGACCCACAGAGCTCAAAGTTGACAGAGGTTCAAGTACAATGTTATGTCAGCAGAAACATTTGCTAGAGTATGTGCTGGTGAGAAGCTTGATTTTGCAAAGTGTGCAAAACTTCTTGCTTATGGTGGTAAAGAAATTCAAACTGAAGGTTCAGTAGTGCTTTCATGTTACTATAATGGGAACAGCTATGACTTGCAATTTTATGTAGTCAAAAGGCATGCACAGTCATTATTAGGCCTCAGAGACAGTTTGAAAATGGAACTGCATTCATTTAATAAGGAAGTCCATCATGTAAGCTTAAAAGGATACTGTTCCAATTTTTGCCAAGTCTATTTTTTCTACCTATGCTGATCTTTTCAAAGACAAAATAGGCAAATTCCCATTTGTTTACAGATGAAGTTAGACCCTGAAGTTTGCACAGTTGTGAGACCATCCCAGAAAGTTGCAGTAGATATGCAGAATAGAGTCAAGGTCAGGCTAGATAAAATGGTGCAGCAAGGAGTAATTTGTCCAGTTGATGAACCGACTGAATGGGTATCATGGATGGTGGTAGCTTATAAGAAAAGCTCAGATGATATCAGAATATAAAACTGAAAAGGTGAATGCAGCTGTCCAGAAGTCCGACTCAGTAACAAAATGATAAAAAATGAAGAAGACTGGTCGGACTACCACGATAAAAATATGAAATATAATTTATTGGATATCAGAATATGTATTGATCCAAGAGGTTTGAATAAAGCACTGAAAAGATGTCATTATCCAATGTGTACAATTGAATAAGTTGCTGCTCTTATGCCAATTGCCAGTGTACTTTCTGTTCTGGATGCAAAGTGTTCATCTTGGCAAATTTTGCTTGACTGAAAATCCTCATTCTTAGCCACTTTTAGTACTTCTTTTGGTAAGTACAGATTTTTGAGAATGCCATTTGGGATTAATTCTGCCAGTGAAGTCTTCCAGCGTGCCATGGAACACATTTTTTCTAGTTTTACATGTACTATTATAATGGATGATATTCTAGTACAGTGATGGTGAACCTATGACATGAGTGTCAAAGGTGGCATGCCATGATGTTTTGGGTGACACACCAGTGTTCACCAACAACCGAGTTACCAAGGAAATTGAATAAACAAAAATACAAGAAATATGTGACCCTGTACTTATCTATTAAAACTCAAAAAAGTCATAAATTGATGTTAGCCAAATCAAATGCAGTGTATTCCATATTTTTTTCAGTTCAATTCAAAATTGCTATTAAATGTAGGGTCTTTTTTGGTGCACTTTTTTAAGCCCAATTATCAGTATGCATATCATTTTCTCTATTGTTCATATGTGGGGGTGGGGGCACATGCCAGCAGTGTCAAGATAGGCATTTTCCAAATTTTTGACATTCCGAGCCCAAAAGGTTTGTCATAACTGTTCTAGTAGGAGGTAATGGTGAAGCAGAGCATGACAGATACCCAAAGAAAGTTCTGGAAAGAGCACATGAAGTGAATATTAAGCTGAATCCTCAGAAGTGCAAATTCAGGCTACAGAAATTTCCTTATGTTAGTCATTTGTTTAGTAGTTCAGGCCTACGACCAGATTCTTCCAAGCAAACATCAGTTCTTGAGATGTCAGCTCCAGACAATATTCAAGCATTGCAACATTTTCTTGGCATCGTTACCTACCTAGGCAAGTTCATTCCAGACTTGAGCCAACTTTCAGCTCCACTCAGAGAGTTTACACACAAAGATGTATCCCTGTCCTGGTCAGAACAACACCAGAGAGCATTTCATGTCCTGAAACAGAGAATTTCCAGTCCACCAACTCTTGGATATTAAGATGCTCACAAATCAGTTACTCTTTTTTGTGATGCTTTGAAGTTTGGTCTTGGTGAAGTCATTCTTGAAGAGGGTAGACCAGTAAACTATGGAGCCAGAACTCTAACCCAAACCAAGATGCAGTATGTGCAGATTGAGAAAGAGATTTTGCCAATTGTGTTTGCATGTTTGAAGTTCCATGAATATGTTTATAGCTGCCCAATTCAAATCAAAACTGACCACTAACTTCTAGTCATTATTTTGAGAAAGCATAGGCATACAGCTCCGGCCAGATTGCAACGCATGATGTTGAAATTGCAAAAGAATAATTTCAATCTTGTCTACACAAATTTCAAACTTCTATATCTCGCTGATACTTTGCCCAGATCACCCAGAAATTCCACTGAACAGCATGAACATTTGGAACTTGATTTTGAAGTCACGGGAGTGAGAAACTTTTCTCCCACAAGTCTTGATGAGCTTAGAAGTCACATAGCCTCAGATCCCATTCTTTAGAAGCTCAACCACATTATCAGTCGAGGATGGCCTTCAAAGCAATCTTGTTTACCAGTGTCTAATGATATTTTCCTTACAGAGATGAGATTTTTTTTGACAATGGTATACTCATGAAAGTAGAAAAAGTAAAACAAACCAGGAATGCACACAATCCACGGCACACAGGATCTGAACCAAACAATTCAGGTAGCCAACAGTGTAGCAAATTCCCTTTAATTCGGAACAGCACAAGATTACAGTTCAATTTTAGAACAGCAAACACAAGTAAGCCTTCAAGTTTAAAACAGCAAACACCAGTAAGCCAAGCGCTTTCACCTAGTATATTACCAGGCTTTTTCAAGGCAAATAAAATTATCTGTTACAAAAAAGATTTCTTAAATAGCAAAAGACAATCAAGTTTAAACTCCACCCATCAATTAAAAAATCAGTCTAATAAGGTCTAATAAAGGTCCAAAAGTGATTGTTCCAAAATCTTTGCAACAAGAGTATAATACCATTTTGCATTGTGGCCACCCTGGAACTGATTCGACTAAAAGAAGGGTGAGAGGACTAGTATTTTGGCCTTCTATGTCAAAGTATATTGAGAGTCTTTCATCTTGTTCTGTATTTAATAGTACTAAACCATATCAACGGAAAGAACTACTTCAGCTAAACCAGATTCTTGAACTACCTTGGTCAACAGTAGCCACAGACCTTATTCAGATTGGTTCGAGATTGACTTACTTCTTAATCTAGCATCCAGCACTGTCATTTCTAAGTTAAAGCATAATTTTGCAGTCTGTGATAGTCCACCCAAAGTTATTTCTGACAATGGTACAAAGTTTACAACCAGTAGTTCAAGAGATTTGCTGAAGAGTGAGACTTTAATCATGTTATGAGTAGCCCTGGGTACCCACAGTCAAATGATTTGGGAGAACATGCAGTTCAAAGTGTGAAACAGTTACTAGAGAAGTCAAAATGAGACAATAGTGATGTCTTTCTGAATCTCCTGAATCTCCGAAATATTCCTTGTGATAAACATCTTGGTTCACCTGCACAAAGGCTTTTGTTGAGCAAACCAGAACCACACTAACAATTAATAGCAGTCTGTTGGTTCCCTGTGCTAAGAACAACAAAGCAGTGAGAGAACTTATGAAAAGGTGTTTATCCCACAAGTCCTATTATAAAAAGTCCAGCAAACTGCTCAATCCATTACAAGAAGAGGAGATAGTGAGGATGCAGATGTCCAAAGGTTTTGATTGGATTGGAGACCATTGCATACATGCGTGCTTACACTCAACAGCGCTCTACAAAATGGCAGTCTGGCTTGCACATGCTTACTATTTATACATATGTGCAAGCCCATGGAAAGCTTCTTAAAGGTATAAATACATACAGATCTACTCCTCTCTTTTTAATGAATTGCCCACAATAAAATGACATCTAAAACATGCAGTTATACTGACACTAAGAAATCACACACACAGGAATTGTCATAACGTTGAGTTACAAAATGGTGAGAAGGAAATTACAAACAAAAGTGTACATTCACAAACGTCCGGCTCATTGTAAATTTTCCCATGGTAAGTAAACAATCAGCCAACAAAACAAAACTGAAGCAAATAAAACCCACCCAAGTGGGACGCTTCACCACCCACACCGCCCCCAACTCAGTATACCAACTCTGAGATCACACTACAGTGGAGAAAAGGGCAAAGTTCACCACTTTGGCCAGCTGACTCCTTTCACGGTGAAAACGTACAATGATTCGGACGTTCATGAATGTAAACTTTTCATCATTTCCATCTCACCATTTTGCAACTCAACATTATGGTAATTTGTTATTTTTAAATAGAGCCATGACGGACCCCGGGAACTACCGCCCCATTAGCCTGACGAGCCTGGTCTGCAAGGCCATGGAACGTATCATTGTGGAACTCATAAACATAGACATTGGTAATCTCCAAACTCTGGACCCTACCCAGTTTGGATTTGTAAAAGGCAGATCATGTCTCCTAAACCTGATTGATTCTTTGAAGCAGTCACCAAAGCCATAGATGAGGGTAAAATGGTTCACACAGCTTATCTAGATCTCGCCAAGGCTTTCAACACCATCCCTCACTCTGTAATTATAGATAAGCTCACTAAACTAGGTATAAATCCCTATGTCAAAAGATGGATTGCCAACTGGCTCATGAACAAAACCCACACTGTGAAAGTAGCGGATTCCAAATGCGACATTAGACCAGTGACAAGTGGAGTACCACAGGGTTCAGTCCTGGGTCCTCTCCTGTTTGGTATCTACTTCTCTGAGGTGCAGGCCAACACGGAAGGTCTTTGGCTAACAAAGTTTGCAGATGACTGCAAACTAGGAGCCATAATCGAAACTCCTAACAATGTGGACAAGCTACAAAAGGGCCTCACTGAGACAGATACCTGGTGTCAAAGCCATGGCCTGAAGCTCAATGCCAAAAAGTGTATTGTCATCCCCTTTGGTAAAAACTCTGTACCCATGAACTACCACATAGCTGGTAGTCTACTTAATGCCGAAAATGTGATAAGAGACCTTGGGACACAGGTGGACAGTAGTCTCCCCTTTGATAATCACATTGCCACAGTGGTCAGGAAATCCTTCTACGTGGCTTATCTCATCACAAAAGGATTCTCATCCAGAAAAAAAGAGGTCATTGTTCCCCTCTACTCATCACTCATTAAACCCATTATAGAGTATAACGCCCCTTTTGGTATGTACCTCACAAGACATCTACAACAACTGGAAAGACCACAGAAATACCTCACAAAGAGGATTACTGGCCTTAAACAGATGCCCTATGCAGACCGTCTCAAAAAACTACAGCTTTACTCCATCGCATATCGCCTACTCAAGGGCGATCTCTGCCTAACTTACAAAGCTATGTCAAACCCAGAGCGGTTGGACATGCCCCACTTAAAGAAATCCCAATCCCTCCGAGCTACACGTTCTAGGGACCTTAACCTTGTCACCACAATAAACAGAACATGCTGGAGGGATAGATTCCTGTCCCAGAGACTTCCCATACTCTGGAACAGACTACCTATCTATGTCAAACAGAGCTCCTCATTAGCACTCTTCAAGAAAAATCTTGATGATTGGATGGGAAATGGGAAATTCACCCCGGGGATCACTTCTGTGGCTCTGCTCGACAGGGGCACAGGAAAATAATTTTCTTGGGTGGCGAAAGCCAGGCTACATTTTTTGGCTAGGCTTGTATGGGCCAGAGACTTCCCATACTCTGGAACAGACTACCTATCTATGTCAAACAGAGCTCCTCATTAGAACTCTTTAAGAAAAATCTTGATGATTGGATGGGAAATGGGAAATTCACCTGGGGATCACTTCTGTGGCTCTGCTCGACAGGGGCACAGGAAAATAATTATCTTGGGTGGCGAAAGCCAGGGTACATTTTTTGGCTAGGCTTGTATGGGCCCTAGGGCCGATAGCCTAGTACCTACCTATGAACATATATATATATATATATATATATATATATATATATATATATATATATCAGGACTGAATGGGTCTTAACCCCTACAGTTTTTTTCTTCTAATTTTAATTTGCAACTTTGAGAGAGTCGTTTTGATGACAGACCTCTGAAAGTTTTAGATTATGTTGAATAATCACTTGTTGATTAAATGTCATGAGTGTCCAAAGTGGGTCCTATTATATTAATCTCTGACAAATAACAATGGAACTTCATATCACATTGATTAGTAATGTGTCATCCTTTGATACCTTGTTTTATAATACTGATATAGGCATATATGTATGTATCTAATTATTCATATATTTACACACACACACACACACACACACACACACACACACACACACACACACACACACACACATACACACACACAAACTAAAGGGCAAAAAAGCATTTCCTGAGTAAAAAAAACATTAAAGAATATTTCAGTAAAATCCTAAGTATGTTACATAGACTTTGCACTCCAACTAAACATATTTAAATGATAAAATAACGAGTAATAAAATGTCAAAGCTATACCTTGCTACATTTTTAAAGTTACATATTATCATTGGGATTCTGCATTATAGCATGTCTTCAGCAACTCAAGAATATTCATTTGTAGTTTTCTGTGATTTTGATAGATAATCACTAAACCAAAAACATGCAGTTTGCTGCTGGTGGCAGTTTAAATGCTAATTCAGCAGGAAAAATAATGTTCTGTACAGAGATTTGTTTCACTGAGATAAATATAGACAGTAGTAAGCGATGTAATGATCTCAGAATCTGTGGCTTCATCCTATCCTTGGTCCCATGAGGCTAATGTAATTTTAGTGGAAAGAGAACTAAACTGCTCCATTTATCTTTCTCTTACATGCTTATGTAACTGAGCCAGATGTGTTACATTCAGTTATGGCATTTTCTGCAATATCAGTGAGAATTTGGGTCATTCTTGTCATATCTCTGCTTTGAATTTATCTTCTCTTACTAGACAGATCATTTTACTACAGTAAATTGTAAAACACAACGCATTTGGCAGTATAACAAATAGAAAACTGTAGAAGTCTAATGATATATTTAAAATGATACTTGATAGTAACAAATTATTCACTTGAAATCAGAAGGTACAGAGACTGTATATTGGACACGTTTTAATTCAATAGCAACACTAATTCATGACATGTCTGAACATGTAAGATGCAGGTAAGAATGTATAAAGGGAAGTTGTCAGAGAGCAGGAAAAGGATGTTGTGGTACTCTCTCAGATCCTTATCCTTGTATTACCAGTAAGAAATGAGAAGCTAGCCTCTGATGTAACATTACAGACTTCATTCTCCCACTACTAAATATTACAGGCTATTTACATTATCATAATAACTGGAGATTTTAGTGCCAGTAAAACAGAACCTTTATTTTTTAGTATTATAATTCAGGTCTATATTAAATCAGTGAATGCTGATTTATCGACCCCATGTAAGCAAAAGCTTACAATCCCAAATACTCGGAACAGCAATTTTTTTCCCAGGGAAAAAAAAATCGCTGGCAAAAAAATTGCTGTTCCACAAAAAAAATAAATAAATAAATAATAAAAACATCAAAACATTACATAAAGTGGGGGCCTTTACCCCCCCAACCCCCTACTTAAATATACCAACTCTGAAATCACACTACAGTGACGAAAACAGCAAAGTAATGCAGGCGGCCAAGCGATTTCTTTCCTATGGAAAGAAATTGCTTATATGCCGTTTCACTATTTTCCTGTTTCGTGCTTTCAAGTTTGAGCAAGATGCATTCAAAGGATTGCGTCTTTGATCATATAATAGGAACCCTTGTAATTCAATATTACAAATTGTTTGCTGAATAAATATGGCCTCACAAAAAAATGAATAAATAAATAAATACAGTATGAGGTCTGTGACTGAACAATCATACTGTTTTATACAGTAGATCGCCATAGAACTGTATTTTCTTACAGCAGATGCAATCTGTTAAAAAAAACAGACAAGCAAATAAACAAACAAACAAAAGAAAAAACACAAATATATGTATAGAATACATGAAGCGAGTATAATATAACGCAGTTTTATAGACTCTCATAATGAAAATGCCCCTGTAGATGTATTCAAGTTACTATTACTATGCAGGCCTGTGGTTGGACTAATTTGCTGTCTGATGCCCTGTGCTGAAAAGTACAGACAGGTAATGCTCCTGAGAGAAAATAGGTCAATATGGCAACCTAGAAAAATCAATAAAAAGAAGTTTATTCCACCTTTGAAGCAGCATGAAAGTGAAAGAAAAATGAATCACTGAATGAAACCTTAATGAGATATGAAAGTATTGCACACTTAAAACGTTTTTGGCTGCAGTGTGATTATTACAGTTCAGTGTGTGTGTGTGTGTGTGTGTGTGTGTGTGTGTGTGTGTGTGTGTGTGTGTGTGTGTGTGTGTGTGTGTGTGTGTGTGTGTGTGTCTGTGTGTCTGTGTGTCTGTGTGTCTGTGTGTGTGTGTGTGTGTGTGTGTGTGTGTGTGTGTCTGTGTGTCTGTGTGTGTGTGTGTGACAGTTCAGTGTATGTGTGTGTGTGTGTGTGTGTGTGTGTGTGTGTGTGTGTGTGTGTGTGTGTGTGTCTGTGTGTGTGTGTGTGTGTGACAGTTCAGTGTGTGTGTGTGTGTGTGTGTGTGTGTGTGTGTGTGTGTGTGTGTGTGTGTGTGTGTGTGTGTGTGTGTGTTACATGGAGTATGCAGAAAGAATATTAGATATTGAGATGAGACAACAGCTTATTAAGCTAACAAAAGGGATGGAGGCAATATGAAGCAGGGGTTATCATCTGATCTCCTACTTATAACAATTATTTTATATATAAAGTGTTTATGTTTAATTTTGTATTGTTTTGGCCACATATGGTATGTGGGTGTGACTGTCACAGAAATAGTTTTTATGAGTTTCTTTATAACTAGAGATTAAACTATGTAGCACAGCTATGTCTCTTTTCATTGTTAAGCATTTGCAAGATAAATGAATAACTCAATTCCAAATTACCTATAAAGGGAGAAAAAGAAAAGAAAAAAGGAAAATAAAATATGAAAAAAAAAATGTTTCAAGTTAAAAATCAAAAAGAATACCTTACTAAGAATACTGCTAGCCTAAAGACATTGTGCTACTAGAAAAGGCCTGAAGTCCTCTTTATTTCCTTTCTGATTGGCTCTTTCATCATGATCAAAGGATTGCATTCCACAGGACTGGGGTATCTATACTTCTTGATCTTTTTTTTCTTGCAAGTCAGCTTGCTACACTAGTAACATAAATAGCGACTTAAATCTTCATCAGCACATGAATAAACTTTGTTGGAGAGAAATTTATTCTATGCCTACCATAGCTCTAGAACAACTTCATTTGCATGTTAGACACTGTAAGCATTATTGAAATTAAACTTGGTTGATTGGGTGGGCACCTATAAATATAGTCATGCACTGGCCTGTTTTGCCCATCTTGGGAATGTTGAGCACAGCATACGGGTGGATATTGGCATGATGCAAGTAATGTTCTGGGATCTGCGTTCATACATAAGCAGTAGCCGTACCTTTGACCACTATGTGACCACAGTGGTAAGGAAGTCCTTTTATGTTGAATGACTTATAAGTAAGGGCATTGCATCTACGTTCAAAGATGTCATGTCACTGTACTCGGCCCTTATCAGACCAGTCGTAAAGTATAACATTCCCTTTGGTATGTACCTAACCAGGCATATGCAGCAACTAGAGCAACCTCAAAGGTTCCTTACAAAAAGAATACAAGGCATGACAAACCTGCTTTATGAAGAGCGCCTTAAAGCCCCTTCCCTCTACTCAGTCTCATAAAGACTGCAGAGGGGTGATCTATGCCTGGCTTACAAGGCATCTACAATCCCCACACTTATGAATGTCCTACATCAGTGATGGCGAACCTTTTGGGCTTGGCGTGTCAAAAATTTGGAAAATGCCTATCTTGACTCTGCTGGCATGTCACCCGCTCTGCAGCAAACAAAAGAGAAACAATTGTTTACATATTCATTTATTTAAAAAAATGCAGTCCAATCATGTGTGCTGCTATGTATTACAAAAGTAAAAGAAAAATGACTGATTTACAATGGAAAAAAACGATATGCACTCTGATAATCGGGCTTAATTTTGAATTGAACTGAAATAAATATGGAATACGCTGCATTTGATTAATTACTTTCTTTTTGCTGTGTTTTAATAGATAAGTGCAAGGTCACATCAGATGTCACCTTTGAGACTTGTGTCATAGGTTTGGCATCACTGTCCTACTTATTCGTAAGTCAAAGAGTATCAGAAATACACAGTCTACAGTCCTGAAATTTGTCTGTGAATTGAACAGAACATGCTGGAGAGACAGGTATGCATCTCAGGGACTGTCCCTCCTATGGAACAGGCTTCCCATTCATGTGAAGCGGAGTTCATCTATTACCCAGTTTAAGCACAACTTAGACAAGTGGATGGGGAATAGAAAATTTGCACCAGGCCTGGCACCCATGTCCCTTATGAACAGAGGCAGCTTATAAATAGCTGGCCCTCAATGTCCTATTTGGATGTAGGACATTATTATTCTTTCAGGTAAAGTTAGTTAGGCTTAGAAAGGTCCCTGGGTCATTAGTCTGCTAACAGTCTATGAATCTATGAATCTTGTGTTGCATTTGCCTTGTATTTCCTATGAACATGTGAAGTACTGAGTATACACCACACATAAACTTAAGCAAGGCGTGACAGTATGAAATTTGTGATTAAACCTATGCCACTACAGCACATGTATTTATCAGGAAAGATCATCAGAATGTTTGCAAATTTAATTACGTAATACAAATTTCCATGTTTAGAATATAAGACATTCTATAACAGATTATGGTTAAAGTGGCATCCAAAATAATTTATAATTAAATCTTCAGGTTTAGGCTTATGGGTTGTGGGATATTTACTCATCAATTTCCATGATTAGAATATAAGACATTCTATAACAGATTATGGTTAAAGTGGCATCCAAAATAATTTATAATTAAATCTTCAGGTTTGGGCTTATGGGTTGTGAGATATTTCCATGCAAAGACAGTTTGTTATGGACACATGACTTTAAAGTACTCCTGCTGCAGAAACACATAGATGCTACAAAGAGAAAAGCACAACGCAGTGCTCACAACTTAAATAAGAATGTGCAGGGATGATGAAATTCCATGGCTCCCATGCCCCTATGTATAGTAGGCAATATAGGAGATTCCTTCAGGAGGATGACCAGTGGGCGTACCAGTTGCAGAGTAAATACATTGTCCAGTGAGCAATTCCTTTAGAAATATGGAGATGAAAGTGATGTGTGCTGTGCCTTTTGAACTAAAAATATTTGCTTGTGCATGTAACATATATATATATATATATATATATATATATATATATATATATATATATATATATATATACACACATCAGCATAACACATGGTTTTCTTCTGAAAACCCTCCAGCAGCAGAACAGTATGATTTATCTTGATTTAATAGATTTGTGTTCTAGATGCAGATGTCTTCTTTCTCTTACATTTTATATGATGTGTACCTATAAAAGAAAACCTGTTATAGCTTGAATGTATGTACCAATTAACAAACCTATCCTCCTTTGCAGTAACAAGATATCTCACTATCAATTTATAATTTCTATAATATATATATATATTTATTGTCTAAATTTTTATTTTTTTTCTTTGAATGGAAATTGAGAATTTGTTACATTAATTCATGTTGACACTACTGTAAATATTTGTTTTTTGTTTGCTGTTTCTTTTAGATGCTAATATAATGTTTTACTATGTTTAGTATTTTAACTAAAAATTCTAAAAAAAAGAAAGACAAGAAGAAAGAAGGAAAGAAGTCTCCTACTAAAACAGTTAGCATTCAGCATCCATGTAACCAAAAACCTGAGAACCAACAGGATATTTAATATAATGCATTATTTTATGATATAAGAGCAGCATAGCATCACATATACATCTTTAGCCTGGGACAGGCTTGAGCACAGCTTTTATTTAAACACAATTCATCTGGCTAATCAGATGCTAGCTTAAACCAACAGAAGAAGATTTTTCATATTGTCACTAGGGAGTTACTTGTGGCACCTTTCTAGTAAAGCTTATGCATGGCAAATATGTAAGAAGGCAAAACTGAGGATAACAGAGCATTGATATACCATTCAAAGGTAGTTTTAAGAAGTACAACTGAAAAACATATATGTCTGAATTATAAAGGTAATGTAGAAAGAATGAAATGGTTACATTTATTTTATGTGAATTTGCAACTTAAAAGAAGACTAAAGGAACCAAACATGTTTATAGGAAGTTCATGAATAAATGAATGAAGAAAACATAGTCATAGGCTACCAACCTCAGCGGACTTTTTAAGCATAGTCATGCTTCCCAAAGGTGAGAAACAAACCCTGCGTCTCATGCCTCTAAGGTAAACAACTTGACCATTATACCAAACCCCATATGGAGACTATCTTATACAGCACAGTACATCAAAACGCAATGCATAGAATGCTGATGTGGAAATTAATTATTTTTCCAGATGTATAAGTTTTGTATAATGATATATATTATGGAACAAACATAGCCTGCTTTTGGAATATAATACTTAAAGCATTATATTTTAAGTATTTAATGCTTACAGTATTAATAATTTTAATGATATCAAGTCACACATACTGAAGAAACAAAGTATAATAGTTTTATACCTTTGGGAGAGTTGGTTTGTTGTTTAGCGCAATGTTTACTGATTTTCTTTTCTATAAGCATCTTGTGGCCTTTTCCAATAAACTCTTAATCTCTAATTATCTCAAGGCTGTAAGAAAAAATAGTGATAGTTTTCTGTGCCAATTCTTTATTCCTGGCTCTTTAAGGAGAAATCAGGAAAAAAATATTACTTAGTTGTTGCTCACAGTTAATTTTATTAATTATTCAACAAGACAAGTGAATATATTATGAAGCTGTCAGGTAGATTGTTGAGGGAGTAAAACTGTAATTATGGAAGACATTCATCACACGGATAAAATGCTGAATATTTTTTAAAAGAAGCAAGTAAATGAAAGAACAATGAAGTCATTTCAGATTTGAATGATTTTTATGAATAAGATTTTTTGATGGTAAGATATTAGTAAATGTAACAAAAAATGTGGAAATTTTCCCTAAATGATGGAATCATTTCAATTCAGCAAAGGCAATCTCTATGAGAGGCGTATCAACAATAGAAAAGCGTGTTTCTAGAGGGCAAGGCAAGTCACTTAGCTACCTCATGTAGAGGAAGACCCACATCCCTCCAAAATTATATATGCTAAGTGCACAGTAACCTAAAAGTGGGGAATGCCCAACAATAGTCATCAGTGAAAGTGGTTTCCAACAAAACTGAGTCACAGATATTGCTTTTAAAATGTCAAAAATGTTGTCTTACAGTACAAATGGAAATTATTGTCTATACTTTATTGATTCTGTAAATGTAAACTACCAAGAACAGATTAACTAGGGAACACGATGTCCTTGTTCATGTCCTTATTAATATTACTTGCTCTTATATTACGTAGGAGGTATTATCCACCATTCCCAAATTAGATCAACAATCAGTGATGTTCACATACAAGCTTTGATGTGCCCCAGTAACAAATATGTCAATATTTAATTGACATACATTGTCATATAACATACACTGTCATATGAAAAGCGCAGTCCAGATCTGAACTGTCTGCAAACACAAACAGCTAATGTTAACTTTGTGTATGTGTCTGTTTGAGCTAATATTCATTATTCCCTGGAGAGCGCTCAGCTCTGGCTTGTAAGCAGCCCCCCTCCCCTCCACCCGACACACATACTCACTCACACACACACACACACACACACACACACACACACACACACACACACACACACACACATACTGATCTTTCATGTCTCTTTTATTCCCTTCTGTTAGCAAATAGTATCCATAACTAATCAAATACAGCATGTGTTTAATTTAATTGAGAGCACAGTAGCCTAAAGATACAAGGTTATGTTGTTTTTCCACCTGATAAATTGTTACGAAATGACTTACAGCTTTACAGCAGTTCATTGTCAATTTTGATTGTTTTTCTTAAACACAAACTTGTCTTTGCCTGGATCTTGGCTCATTAACAGTAGTACAAAAGAACTCCCAGTCCACACTCTTATTCCCCCCTCCCCCTTCCCTGCTTATTACCTTAAGCCAATCCCAAAGTTAATAAATATTACCTGTGGCAGGCACCATTTTAGATTTTACACAGCTGGACTGGGTCTGAAGCATTAATAGCTCCCTTCCAATCAATATCTTAGAAAACCTTTAATAGCTGATTTGGCTTACTAAGTCCCTTACTACCCATTAAAGAGTACCTCAGTGGGAAACCTCTCAAGAGAGCTTAATGCTTTACTTGTGAGCTTTTGAATTCTAAGTGTCTTAACAGGGCATAAAAGTGAAATTTGATCTCATAGCCATAAAACTATAAAATGTAACAAACGCAACTCTTTAGACAAATTGTTATAAAAAGGAGGAGCGGAACCTAATAGAAAGTAAGAAAGAACCCACTTTTAGCTCCAGTGTACTCATGCAGTATACATAGACCCTTACTACCTCATGGTCTGGTTTTCCCTGCTCCACTTGCCCCTGCTGCGCTCGGGCTTGTTCCGCACCTCACCTGCCCCCAAATTCCACCTGCCCCCACTGGTGCTAAATATATACTGCTACAACCACAACCCCTTTTTTCTAAAACCAATCAGCTATATTCAAGTCATTAATAGGCTCTTCAGTACTTAACCTTTCTATCCTAATTAAAAAGTTTAAACTGGGGACAAGTCAACCTTAATAATCCCAATGTTACTTGCAATGAAACCACTTAAAATACTACCACTGTACTCTCTACTACCCTTTCTGCTTGACCCATATCTTCTTACTGTCTATGAATATAATACATACCCAGGTTTCCACTACCCAAAAGACCAAACCTCCAATTTTACAGCTCCACACAAGCTTGAACACTTAATACATCTCCTCCCATTTAACACCTTACTTACTAGGTATCAGCATCCCATTAGAACAAGATATGCCAACCCTAAAACGAAATGATACGAAAGTCTATTAATTAAAATCTGGAAGCTCACAATCAGATTACAATGCAACTTGACAATGGATGGAGATATCCACCTAAATCCTGGCCCATCCTCACCCACTGGCTCTAGGTCCTTCACTAACTGTCCCACTACTACACAAATATTAGACAAACCCCCAAACTCACTCTTGATCAGTCACCTAAATATCAGGAGTGTAAACAATAAGATTCAACACCTACATGCCCTCTTAGACATACTATGTCTTACTGAAACCTTGCTAAAACCTTCTACTTCAGATAAAGAAGTTATACCAACAGGCTATAACATCCTAAGGCTTGATCGAACCAATAGAAGGGGAGGTGGGGTAGATGTTCTGTACAAATACATGCTTAAAGTGTCCAATAATGCCCTGCAAACATCCCTGTTTTGCAATGCTGAAATTCTTATCACTAAGCTCCACATTAATAAGAACAAATGTATAAATCTCGCCTGTGTATATATTCTACCAGGCAATTAACCTTGAAGATATCCTATATTGGTTATCCAGCAATTACCCCCAAGAAACCATTGTACTTGGGGACTTCAACATAGACTGGAACATGTGTTCCTCAGAACCCCCCACTCACCACAAAAACATTTATGGATTTTCACAGGTCATATCCTCCCCCACTAGGATCAGTAAACCCAAAAATAAAGCAAGTATTCTGGATTGGATTCTTGTTAACTCCCATCCCTTCAAATACAAGAGTGGGACCCTGCCTGATGATGTAAGTGATCACCTCCACACCTATTTAATCAGGCAAAAAGCTGATATCCACAACCAGTCCATTTTTAAAATAATAAGGAACAATAAGGATTTCATCTGCACAAATTTCCAAAATGAACTCATATCTTGCAATTGGTCAGTTCTGAAACAATTTCCACTTGAAGAAGCAGTAAATTACTTTAATACCAAATTCCTATCCATTCTTGACACCCATGCAGCAGTACGGACTATTAGAACTCAAACAAAAGTTGTTCCTTGGCTCTCAAAAGAAACCAGGCATAAAATCCTACTTAGAAATAGGGCCTGGGCCACTTTGAGGACCACAAAAAACCCCATAGATCAACTTAGATACAGTCAGCTAAGAAATTAAACAAAAAAATCCACCACATTAGACAAGAAAAATTATTACTGTCATCTACAAGAAAAACACCAAAACAAGTCTCAAAAGTTTTGGGTAGGTATAAACAAACTCCTTAGTCCAGGACAGTCCTCCACTCCTACCCCCTTGGATTCTAACCAACCCCCCCCCCCCAGCAGAAATTGCCAATACCTTTAACAGCTTCTTTACAACAACCATCCAGAACCTAGCTAACCAATTATCCCCTGGATGCCCATATTCGCCGGCCACTACACCCTGCTCCCAACTCCCCTTTAACTTCAAGCCAGTTTGCACATCTTTGGTCCAAAAATTTCTTAAAAAACTAAAGTCTACCACCCTGTCATCTGATCTTCTCCCTGCAGAAGAATATCTACAAAAAGCTGCAGATGCCATAGCATACCCCATTACTATCCTGATCAATAGAACTATAACTGAAGCATCCATTCCCTCCATCTGGAAGATATCCCATGTCATCCCACTCCATAAAGGGGGCAGCTCTACTGAACTTTTAAACTATAGACCCATAGCTATTCTGTCGCCCTTGGCTAAACTTATGGAAAAATGCATCCACAATCAACTTCTGAACTATCTTATCCATAATAATCTTCTAGCCAACACCAAACATGGCTTTAGACCATTCCATAGTACAACCTCAGCCCTCCTCTCCTTCTCTAACGTCATTAACCAACACTGAAACAATAATAAACTTTCCTCTGCTATCTTTCTCAACCTTTCAAAAGCCTTAGATATGATAAACCACCAAATACTCATAAACACTTTGAAATCCATCCCCCTAGAGAACCAGGCCATCCAACGGTTTCAATCATATCTCAGTGGTAGAAAACAGTCTGTCCTATGGCAGAGCAAACTATCCACCCTTTTACCCATCACCCTCAGAGTACCCCAAGGCTCCATACTAGGTCCACTATTATTTCCATTTTCATCAATGATTTGTACAAGGTCATCCCAATTGCAACATGCATTCAATATGCGGATGACTCCACTTTAGTATAGTCCGACACTCCACCTACAGTGTTGCAGATTCTATCCCAAAATACTTTTATCACAGTTGAAAATTGTCTCCTTAACCGTCATCTCATGTTAAATCCTAGTCAAACCAAACTGTTGCTTTTCTCCCCCATTCACAGGTCTGCCCCTATAACCTTTACATTAAAATCCAACAATGACACCATTATTTCCCCAGATTCCTTAACCAAACTTTAAGGAGTTATAATAGATATTAACCTTAAGTTTGATCTGCATATCAATAAAACTATTAAAACAGTTAATAAAAAACTTGGCTCACTATATAGGATCAAACCCTTCCTAACGCCATTAGCCAGAACTGTAATTGCTCGTACACATCTACTCTTCACCCTCCTCTATGCTTCCCCTCTATTTACAAACCTCAGCAAAACTGACCTTAATAAACTTTCTAGCAGCTAATCACATTGCTAGATTTGTTACTGATGCAACCTACAGAACTCATCACTGTCATAACCTAAATCTACTAGGATGGCTTGAACTGCCTAACCTGCTTCAGGTTAACCAACTAATAGTTGCACACAAGATCCTGTACCAAACAGATAATACACCCATGCTTAAAAACCTCATCACCCCCTACAGTAACCTTAGCACACTTCGTTCATCTGAAAGACTACTAGTTCATCCTAGACAGACCCTGTAAACAGAGCCATAACGTTGCATCCTGAAACATGGCCTCATTTAAACAGTTATATACAGCAGTATCTTTACATACTGAAATCCTGGGGGAAAAAAATGACAGCGGAAGAATTATATAAATAAATTCTACAGCAAAGGAAATAAAGTAGGAAACTCTTATAGTTAGTGAAATACCCCCAGTATTAAGATAGCACTCAAACACGGTAGCAAAGAACTTATGACAAAATTCAGAAATACGAAAGTCAGTTGACCAGACAGTGCTTCCAGGTTACCCTTGGAAATGGATGCTTGTGTCCAGTGGATATATCCAGTTAACAAATGTATAAAACCAAATAAAAAATAAGATAACAAGAAAGATAATTGTCACCAAATACTGTCTATCATACCTTCTACTAAACCTCTTTAACATAAGCATTGCAATGAGCTGCATCCCCAAAGCCCAGAGAACAGCCAGTGTGATGTCTTTAAATGTTGAATCCCAAACAACAACCCTGTAATATGAGACCTAGTAGTCCTACCAGCCTTGTTTGTATAGTCGTGGAATGCATCACTTCTGACTTCTTATATCCTGACCTTGGAAATCCTCCAGCCCTAGTTTCACATCAGTTGAGCTTTGTCAAAGATAGATCGTGCCTTTTTAACCTTGAAAATCATCTTCAGAAGGGTAGCTCAACATACATCTCAACCAGTTAGCACAAAAAAATCTGGACAAAGACAACAATAATGCGGGAACAAAGTTCCAAAAATAGTGACAGATTTTAAATATTGCTGTCATAAAGTTGGAGAGTTGATAGAATAAAAGGTTTTGCGTTACCATGCTTTTGCTGAAGGATATGAAGTCTGAAACTCAAATGCCTGCCATTATTAACTGAAGTCAGTCCTCACTGATTTGCCACAAAAATCTAGAAAACAACAAATTTTATGAGGAACAGACCAAAAATATAAGGCAAAAATCTGGACATTCTGTGAAAATCTGGACAACTGAGAGGTTTGTAGCTCAAGCAGGTGGTGGAAGATGTATTGTGCACATGGCAAGCATCTACCTGGCTAAAACATTTTATACTATCCACTGTGCAGGCATTGTTGATAAATTGGTTAATGTAAACATTATGCTGTTGGTAGTAAACTAAAACAATGAGTGAGAAGGTCACTGAAAAACCAGTCAGTAAAAACAAGACAAAAACTCCAGCAAAGCTAGAACTTCCACTGAGTGACCTCCCAAACCTCTTGTATCAGAGGCACATGGGATATATGCAAATTATCTTTATGAACATCAGGTGTTTCAGCTCATTGGCGATTCTGAATACCCATGACTTGTTTTGTCATTTTACTGGACAATTTCAGGCCAATAAAGCCAAACCCCACTAGCTGCGGCTATGCATATTTCGGCCTTGTTATGACCTCATCAGCACAGAAAGTAGGCAGCTACTGGTTGTTGGACAGAACACACACAGCTAGAGTCCCAGGTGCTTTCTGAATAACAAAAATGTCACAAGTTTGGTTTCTAAAGGCTTTTTGCTGAGCCCACTCCTATCTGGAATTTACTTCTCTTACCTGTAAATCAATGCACCAGGTTTCTGTTTATCAACAATCTGCAGAAAACTGTAAACTAAGAGTTGTTACTAAACTATCCACCAATGTGAAGGTACACCAGGATGGTCTGTGTTACGACAAAAACGAAGCAAGGACAAGGGAGATAAACTAAATGTCACAAAATGAGGTGTAAATTTGGTAAAATAATTTATTGCTTTTAATATTAGATAGATGACACGTTCCTTATGAATGACAACGTCATTAGAGATGAAGCCATCCCTGACGATAATATCCTGCCCTTTCATAATCACATCTCTGCTGCATTTAAAAAAGCTTTCTGTTTGGCCCAGCTAATAACTAAATCTAGCTCATCGAGCACCAACAAAGTCTGGCTTCCCATGAAGATAGTACTTAACTGCCCCATTACTTAACTGCCCCATTACTGATTATCATGCTCCTTCTGTATGTGCTGCTCAAAACACATCACTCAAATGGAGAGATCTCGCATCCAAACAAAACGGGGACAGACCTTAAGATCCTTAATTATCCAGACAGCCCCGTTATGTAATCTGCTGTCTACTGACTTCTCTGGTATGATCTAAGATTGGTCTTTTAGGCAAAAACGTGGAGAAATTAAAACGGGGAGAAGCCATGAAAGATCATACACCTGTTATGTCTTTAAAGAAATGGTTTCACAAATGTAGGAAAGAAGGATCTCAGTCTCTAACAGCAAATTAAAAGGACATGCTTGAATGACGTTTTGATTGCAACATATTTCCCACATATGGAATGAACTATCTCTGCATATTAAACAAAGTACTACCCTAGCTGGATTCAAGACTAATGCAGACAATTGGATATATACTCTCAAATTTGCCAGAGACCTATCTTTTTTGACTCTCATTGACACCTAATGTAAGTCTTAATGTTGGTTCTTCTGGGCTACGCTATTAATTGTTTAACACCTGACTGCCTTGTGTGTACCATGAAACTTATAACGGACTTTCTGCTATTACAACATTTATTGGCATGGAGTGGCACTATGTTTAATCAAATAACTGCAATCATACATCATTTTCTGTCATCTCATATTGTTTGTACTCAGTCTAAAGCAAAAACATGAATAAATTGTTAGAGAAGTTTCCAGAACATAAATGAATGAAAACACATATGCACATTGTAACTAAATTGCTCACACCCCAATCATGTAATGCTTCATCAGCTTGATACTAAGTGCTGTTATGTCACCTTTGAGTTGTTATGTACAGTAATAGAGTTATAGGGGACAATTTTCTTCCCACCATGAAGTTCAGGAATGTGTCACTTCAAACCCAATGCAGAAAAAGCTTCAGTGATTTGAGCAAAATGTGTACTGAACATTTATGATGCAGGCACATGCAGCAAACCCTGAGTATTGATGACAAAATAACAGGCTCAAGTAATTTCAAAATATATGGCAGTTGAATAGCGTGGTCACTATTAATTAGATTATTTTTTTGGATTTATTGCATTTTTGTCAAAGGACAAATTGGCCCTAAGTGGTTTAGTTGTTTTGAGTAATGTTGCAAAAAATAGTCATTGACAGTTGCAAGTGATAAGTAGGTTGAGGACCTGGCCTACTTCAACCTACACCATGGACCCATGCTAAGGGAGGGATGGGTAAATGGCCAGTGGGTACCTGCCATAAAAGCTCAGCAGCCCTGAGGAAAAAAGTTCCAGGCTGGTCAATGTCCACTTGTCCAGCTTGAGTTACCAGGGATAGCTCTGTTGAGCAAAAGCTGAAGTAAAACCAAATCAACTTTCCAAACTTGAAGGATTACTACACTCAATATAGGTTCACTGACAGTATGGAGTTTGGAAGTGGAAGACATGATGGTAAGAAGGAGGCTGGACATAAGCTGTATCCAGAAGACAAGATGGAAGGGCAATTTAGCAAGAGCTTGGAATCCAGAGTCTACTAGTCAGGAAGAGGACAGGCTAGAAATGGTGTGGAAACTGTGGTGAGTGAGAGGCTTTAGAAGATAACGAGGGATGTCATCAGAATAAGTGACAGATTCATGGCAATCAGGCTCCAGTATAAGAATAGGGCAATATTCATAATTTCACCCTATGCCCCATAGCAGGGATGCAATAGTAAATGAAGAATGCATTCAGGCAACAGATGCAGGAATCTACTACATAAAGCAGGGCAGCATGAGCCGGTGTTGATAATGGGTGACCTGAACGCACATATCAGGATGGATAGAACAGGATTTGAGTGCATATGGGTGGGGCAACCGAAATAAACATGTGGTCATTTAAGAAATCCGTCTGGCAAATGGTTTAGTAGTGGCAAAAACATGGTTCAACAAGAGAGATAGTCTTAAGGTCACATACAAGAGTGGCCAACATGCAAGTCAGGTAAATGTTCTCTTGGTAAGGAAAGGGCACTAGGTAGAATCTGCAATTGTGAAGTCAGTCCAATTGCAACTGTCAGCACAAATCACTGACTACAACAATTAGTTGCAAGCAGTGGTCAAAGTAATCTCAATGGTTAGCTGATACCAGACTAAAAACCTGGATGTTGATTGGAGATAAAGCTAAAGAGTACAAAGAAATATTCAGGTTGTGTAGCATCTCAGGAAGAAGAGTAACTACTTGGAGTTAATGAAAAATAACAGCACCTCAAAATAGCACATGTGAGGACTACAGAACAACTATGCAGCAGAGACACGTGTGGAAATAAACTACATAAGGAAAGCTGGTGGTGGAATGCAAAAGTCCAGGAAGTCATCAAAAGAAAGAAAGTGTGCAAGGAAAAATGGAAGATGGAAAATGCAGACAAGGGTAAGAAGGAATACTGGTTAAGTAAAAAAAAAAGAGCAGTTGTAAAAGCAAAGAACAAGTGCCGGAGGCACTCTACCTGCTTCTGGAACATGTCTCAGTAGATGGCACAAAGAAACTCTCTCAGGTTACAAAGTAAAGCCAGAAAGATAAAGAAAACAGTCATCAGACACCCTTCATAAGGGATGTCAGCAACATTCTGCTCACCAGTTCACAGGACATCAAATGCAGATGTAAACAGTACTTTCAGCAGCTTTGTAATGAAGAAGACCCCACAAAATTTGTTCTGCCTCAGTCACAGCCAACAATAAAAGAAGAAGAGGATCCCACCCTAGAAGTATTAAGAGCAGCACTAAGGAAAATGAAGTCAGGGAAATTAGCAGGCTCAGATGAGGTCACAGCAGATATGATCAAGATGGTGTGTGGATTTGGAGAGAGATGGAGACAGCGAATGTGACACACTGACCTCATCACATTTAGATGTAAGCTCTGTGCTCCTAAAGTATAGCCAAAATAATTCACTTAGATTGTACTGATGAGGTCAGGAAAAAGGCTGAAACATAGCATGTTTACAGCTAGTGAGGACTGACTTTATTGGCCTGAATGTACCCATAAATGCTTCATGTATATACATATAGTTTAAACTATCTGACAACTATCACAGGACGATATGAAACATGTCAATCATCTCATCAAGAAAGGATAAATGTTGTAAAAGATCATTATGTTGCTGGTTCTATGGTGTATAATAAGTCCAGCCATCAATCCATCCATCCATCCATCCATCCATCCATCCATCCATCCATCCATCCATCCATCCATCCATCCATCCATCTATCCATCCATCCATCCATCCACAACCCCTTTTTCTCATTTTGCACATGGGATTGGGGTGTTACTACAACAGTGACAATCATTTAGAGCTAAGGTTTACACCACCAGTTGGCTAGCTCGGACTTACAGTTCTTCCACACCAGACACTCGCAAACACATTTATACCTATGGCCAATTTAGAGTGTCCACTGCACCTACTGTATGTCTTTGGAATGCAGGAAGAAAATGGAGCACCCAGAGGAAACCCTCACAGACACAGGGAGGACATGCAAACTCCACACAGAAGACACCCCAGCTGTGAATCAAACCAGGGAACATCTTGTTGTGTGATGGCAACACCATCCACTGTGCCAAGTGTAACCCAGTAAATCCAGCTTCATTTAGCTGTTGTAGGTACTAATAGAGCTGGGCTGTGATGGTGGCCACAAGCCTATCATGGAGGGAAGGATGTTCTCCTGTCTATCACTAAACTGTATCCCATGCTAATGTAATAGCTATGCACTCACTGGCAAGGGAACAAATGTAATATCTGATCACTGCAGGACTAATCCTTTATAGGCAGGGGAATGAAGCAGTATAACCTACTTTAGTCTTTCTCTTTATATATATATATATATATATATATATATATATATATATATATATATATATATATATATATATATATATATATATATATATATATATGGGTCCCCTTCAGTTTGCCGACATTCCAGATTGTCGACACCCATATGATCGACATTCAGAATGCCGACAATGCGGAACCGGCATCCCACTATAGTGCAGAATGGAAATATTTCCATTCCTGCACTGTAGTGTAATCACGGAGGTGGTATATTAAAGTTACAGTGGGTGTGGGAGGAAAAGCCCCCCACAGGGGGTGCAGGCGGGCATATCCCCCCTGCTAGCGGATGAAAGGAAATTTTATTTTCCTTTTCTGTGGACTTCTCACAATGTCAGCATTCTGAATGTCGATCATATAGGGGATCCATATATATGGATCCATTTTGAATCATCGAATGTTCAGATCATCGATGTTCTAATCATCAAGACCACAACATTGATGTTCAGAACATCAAAGGTTTAAAGTGGAAGTGCCAGATAAGTAAAATTGTAGAATTTTGGGTGTGTATGCAGGGCAGGAAGGTTCCCTGCATGTTGTTTGTGTGTGCGCATGTGTGTGTGTGTGTGTGTGTGTGTGTGTGTGTGTGTGTGCCATCAAAGTGTTGGCATTGCAGGTAGGGTACCGGAAATCTCTCTTTTAGCACTACCACATATAGCGGTAAACGGGAGATTTCCCTTACTCCAATATTTTTTTGTTTTATACATATATTACATTTTATATATATTATATTATATACATTTTGGTGTGTGTACTTGTGTGTATATATCATCATTATTTTTATATTGTCATATATTTTTTATGATATTCACATATACATATATTTTTTTACATGTGTATTTTATATTTTCATAGTGACTGTTTAGTTCTATGTTTGTGTGTGTGTGTGTGTGTGTGTGTGTGTGTGTGTGTGTGTGTGTGTGTGTGTGTGTGTGTGTGTGTGTGTGTGTGTGTGTGTGTGTGTGTGTGTGTGTGTGTGGGGTACATGTCTATATGTCCATATGTGTGTGTGTGTGTGTGTGTGTGTGTGTGTGTGTGTGTGTGTGTGTGTGTGTGTGTGTGCTGGTGTGTGCATGCATGTGATTGTTGTGTCTACGTGGGAGAGGTCTTTGGATATGCATTTCATATGTTCAAGTTGATTATTATGCTATTCACACAGCATGAATTTACATTGCATTTTTATGACTGTATTTTTGCATTTATACAGATGTATGTGTGTATATGTGTATATACATTCATTTGTATATATATATATATATATATATATATATATATATATATATATATATATATATATATATATATATTTTTATTTGTTATTATTATGATACTTCATTTTTGTAGAAAATCACATTTGTTTATTTTTTCAGTTTGATGGTCATGATGTCATTTCCTGTTTAGTAAGTTATTTAAGGAACTGGAAATCACTTGAAAATGTTTCTGAGGAAGTTCACGTATTAAACAGTGGATGAAAGCACTAAATTTTTGGCTTCTGGTTTACTTGTTTTTTTGCCAGCAGTTCTGCAGTTCATTTTTTCGTTTTGTTTGGTTGTCAGTAATTTATTTGACATTTGTTTAATGTGGATGCCTGACTAGACGAAAAGTCCATTTTCAGCTGAGACCCAGGTAGATCAGCTCCAAAGTGCAATCTTCTTCTTCTTTTCTCGGTTATGGGTCGCCACAGCAGATCACCTGTCTGCTCATGATTGGCAGTGGAATTTTACAGTGTTGAGTTGCCAGCCCAACACCCAACCTTCCACAGAAGGCATAAACACACGCACTGACACCTAGGGCCGATTTAGAGTATCCAGTCCACCGACAGTATGTCTTTGGGAGGAAACCGTAGCACCCAGAGGAAACCCATGCGACCACAGGGAGGACATGCAGACTCTGCACAGAAGGCACTCCAGCTGAGGATCGAATCAGAGAACCTCTTGCTGTGAGGCAGCAATACTAACTGCTGCACCACCAAAGCCGCCTAACAGCTCCAAAGTACAATAAAAAGACAATTG
This sequence comes from Protopterus annectens, assembly GCF_019279795.1. NCBI lineage: Eukaryota > Metazoa > Chordata > Ceratodontiformes > Protopteridae > Protopterus > Protopterus annectens. The sequence continues at coordinate 798,449,025 of NC_056729.1, forward strand.
ACAATAAATACAAAAAAAGTGTGCATTCTTCTTAACAGCATAACATTGATCTGCTATGGTCGAGTGGTATGTAATCCTAATGGCAACCTTATTGTCTTTCTAGGTTTATAAGAGCAATGTTTAAAATCTGTCCCAGTTATTTGGCTCTGCCCAGCATACCTCGCAACTGTGCAGATTTTTGCAGAATGCCAAGAATTTTTGCCTCATGTTTTTGGACTGTTTCTCATAAAATTGTTTTCTGGTAAATCACTGGCAGATCATTGAGGTTTGAAGTCAGAAAATAATGACAGACAGTTGAGTTTCAGACTTCATACCCTTCAGAAAGTACATGCTAATGCAAAACCTGTATTACTATCTACTTACTTAAAAGTGTCCCTATTTTTGGGCCTTTCCCCCATTATCTTTGGTTTTGTCCAGATTTCTTGCTCTAACAGTTTGAGAGGTATGTGTCCAGATTTATTGTGCAAGAGGTTGAGTGGCATGGTTGAGAGGTATGTAAACCTAATGGCAACCTTATTAACTGTCTATGTTTATAAAAGCAATATTTAAAATCTGTTCCTATTATTTGTGACACTGTCCAGATTTATTGGGCAAGAGGTTGAGTGGTATGGTTGAGAGGTATGCAAACCTCATTGCTGCTGCTGCTGCTGCCACGGATCACTCTCATTCTTCACTATCTCTCTCTCTCTCTCTGGCTCACACACACACACACACACACACACACACACACACACACACACACAAACACACACACACTCTTCTACTTTCATGCATGTATTCACTCACACACATAGACAGAAACATACACACGCAGACACACTTTTTCAGTTTCCTTGACTTTTATTTTTCACTCAATAAATAGCAAAAGTGCTGCTTAGCGAGTGTAAAATAACAGCTCGATCAATCTCACTGCTCACTGTCTCCTACACACAGTTTCTTCTTTCACACACATGCATACTTTCTGCTTTCATGCATGCATTCACTCATACATGTAGACAGACACATAAACACACTCATACACATACATACACATTCACTTTTTCGTTTCACTCTATGCCTGGCAGCCCGGTACCAAATGATCTACGTCCCGTTACCGGTCCGAGGCCAGGTGGCTGGGGACTGCTGCTGTAGCATATTTATTGTAATTGCTGCCCATGCCATTCTACCTATTACAGATTCCTTTCAGTTATGACATTTTCATTTTTTGCTATCTGCAAAAATGTCTGTTTGTTGATTTGCCACCTGAGTTTTAGTGCTGCGGGCTGTACAGGATCAACTGTCAATTGTTATACTAGGTTTGGAGTAACTAAAGTGCTCTGTTTTACTAAAAATAACACTGCATGTCCTGAAGATGAGACAACCAGCTTCTTACTCACTGCACACCATACTGAAAGTCTGCATTTAAAAGGTTCATGGTATTTAGCAGTTTTGGAAGTGGGACAGCTTGTCAGTGGTATACAGAGAAGATATACATCAGGTTACTTTCCAAGGGGGAGATTTGTTTTGTTTTCTGTCAGCATGTAGAGTATAGGCTGACATTCTCCGGAAGATTATAGTGGTATACAATTTCATGTCAGCTGTATGTATTTACTAGACAGATCTATGATTTATGGTATTTAATCATGAGGAGATGAAAACAGGTTATCATGTCTAAAGAGAAATTAGTCTTGTGGGACATTACACAACCTTATAGACAATTAAAAACTGCACAGAACATGTTGATTCTGTCAAAAACATATAGCAGATATTAAGCAAATGCTTATGGAGGCTGGCAGGACAGACATGACACATGCATTCTAGAACGGGGAGCATTAAAGCATTAAGTTCCTGACCAATCATGAAAAAAAAGAAATAGTTCAGTGGCCAGATTTTAGCACAATTACAATGTAGTCATTTAAAGTTTTTGCTCTTTGATGTCATACTGGTAAATTCTAGGTTATAGTAGGATACTAACATAATTGGTTACATAACAAAAGAAAAATGTCACATCCAAAATCAGAAAGAGCAACACTCACAGATATAAGAACCATCTGATTCAGCTAATCAAGAAACTAAGAGGTCTACTAAGGTCCAACAAGGCCATCTAAGAGGTCAGGATAGCCTTTCTGTCTAAAGACAATGACAAATCCTTCTTCAGCCATGTTAGGAACCTTAAAGGTAGCACTCAAATGTGTGCAGAACTGGTGGTAAATGGCACAACCTTGACAAAACAGACTGACAAAGCAAATCTTCTCTACATCCCACTACACCTTGTGAAATCCCTTCTAGCATACCCCCTCAAATATCAGTAGGGATTGGTCATGTTGTTGCTCACTAAGGCCAAAACACTGCTTCCACAGGCCCAAATAATATCCCAGTTGCCTCCCAAGTAGCCTCAAGCATGGCCTAATAGGACCACTAGAGGCATTCTTCAACTACAGCCTCAAAACAGGTTATGTACCAAGTGAATGAGCGATGACAATGGTATCCCTCTCCACATGGGTGGACCATCAACTGACCCCAAGAACTATAGACCCATTAGACTGACAAGTTGAGTAAGCAGTGCCAAGGAAGAACTGCCATGGAAGTGATCAACAACATTGGCAACCCACAGAAACTGGGCCCATCCTATTTTGGCTTTGTCAGAGGAAGCATTTGCCTACTCAGCCTGGTGGACTTTTTTGAGAGGGTCACTTTGGCTATGGATGATAGAAAAATGGTGCACACCACCTACCTCAATCTGGCCAAGGTGTTTGGTACAATGATCCAATTAGGTATTGTTAACAGACTGTCAGATCTAGACATAAATCCCAACATAACTCACAGATACAACGCAAGAAGTCAGGATTGTTGACACCACTTCCATGAGAAAACCAGTCACCTGCAAAGTATCTCAGGGCTCTATATTGGGCCACTCCTCCTTGGCCTCTGTCTCAACAAGTTCATAGATTACTGTAAATTGGGACCTATCATAGATTACCCCATGACACAAATATCCAATAAGTGAGTCTGACATAAACCAATGACTGGTGCCAGAGCCATAGTTTAAAACTCAGTGCAAACAAATACATTCTAGTCCCAATTTTGGAAGTTGTCAACCCAAGCTAATTACTCCAGTGATAAAACACACCTAAGAGTTGACCCAGTAGTTAGAGATTTGTGAACATATGTTGCTAGTAATTTGGCCTTCAACAAAGATGTAGATAAGATAGTAAGGAGATCATTCTATCTCATCCCAACTCATAAGAAGGGTATGGCATCCAGGTCCAAGGAAGTTATAGTATTACTCTACTCAGCCCACTTAAGAGCAATCATTGAATACAATGCCTCTTTTGGCATGCACCTAACCAGGCACCTGCAACAGCTGGAATGCCCGCAAACCTTTCCTACCAGGAGAATTTAGAGTATGAATACCCTGTCCTACACAGATTGCCTTAAGGCTCTGTCTTTTTACTCAGTCTCCTACAGGTTACTGAGAATTGATCTTTGCCTGGTATATAAGGCATCCACAGACCCAGCTCTGATGGACTTTTTGCACATCCACAAAACAAACAGCACCAGGAATCCTAGATCCAAGAACCCAAACTATGCATGCGGCATAAATAAAACATGCTGGAGAGACCGCTGTATGTTTTAAAGGATTCCTGCAATATCGAACATCCCTGACCCTTTAAAAGCAAAACCTTGATCACTGAATGAAAAATCATAAATCCCCCCCCCGTCTGACCCCCCCCACGTATGTGATGGACAGAGTCTGAAATTAACACCCCCTGTAACCTTTAGCTATCTCCTTACTAACATACCACCATACAGATGCCCAATGTATTCAAGGACAAAACAGAGTTGGGTTGCATGGCAAGTCTTATAAAGAACCATTAAATGTCCACAAATTAAAATAATAAAAACACAAAAAAATTCACTTAAGTGTATTCATTCTTGGTATAGAATGAAAGTGCTTAAGTGAATTTTTTAGTGTTTTTATTATTTTAATAAACGTATGAAGAATGACATATTTACGTGGTGGCTTTGTTGTTCCGGTTCGATTCGTGTGGATATCTGGAGTCTTATAAAGATCCTGGTGGTCAATAACTAGTACAAACTTATGAACCTATGTGGATGCAACACATTTTCTGTTTTTTTCATTCTTAGTAGAGTTGCACGTGAACATAATCATATCATAAACGGGATATGGATATGGTAAAATTTACTTATCTTTTTTCACAGCCTTGATTTACTGATTCACAAAACTGACTCAGCATTCTTTTTTACTGTCTCTTTGTAAGCAAGTGACCATTTTTTCAGAGATAATCAAATCTTTCCTAAATGAATTCACCATGATTACGTGGATGTCATTTAATTATATTTAAATTAAATAAATAAATCATATAAACAAATAAAACAGACATTGTTAAAATTTGATGCACTACAAAATGTACATTTCAAATGAGTACATGTTTATTATTATTCAAAATACAATCGTATATAAATATTTTGAAAGCACTTTCAAGCGGAAGAACTTTCATGTGTTTGTTCTTGTCATGAAAAACTTATCAAACTATGGAGCTGTATTTGACTAATGCAGTGATTCTTAAACAGATAGGTCACATAGGCCAGTTAAATGCTGTAGTATACAGACTTTCAAAATTCTAATACATATAACACGTACACTTATAGTTGACTCATACTACCTTTTTAGATTCTCAGTACTTTTATATTTTTTCAACCTTTTAACAATCCTGTGCATTAGTATTTAAGTTTTATCAACATGCAGCCTGGGTATTACTTCTTGAAACTTTTCTCATCAGAGCACATTATTTTTTCCCTGTGATTTCCTCAGAAAGGTCTATTCCCTCATGGATTAATTATGTATGCCATTTGCTCAAAAAAGCGATCCTATTTCAAAAGGATTTGTTAGCTTGCATTATTGAAAAACAGTCAGCTCTGGTCTACTGCTGAGTATCAAGTCATCAATGGGAAACATGTAAAGTGCACATGCAACATTCAATGAATGCATTTGCCGTATCGCCATTTTTCAAACATAAATTCACAGTCAGATAATTCGCATGAAAATAAATTATACATTATATTCGGCACTCACTGTGAGATGCCAGGCTTTACATTTGGTTATTCAAAGCCAATCTTTTCTGACTATTCAATGATCCTGCCAGCTGTCTATAAGGAGTGTTATCAGTCACTGTGTATTAACAGCACATCAGCAAAATGGTATTGTCAGTGCTAGGCGCAGGTAGTATATGACAGCAACTGCACATTTTGCCTGAGGTTTAAAAATTTCTGAGTTCAGAGAATTTAACTCATAGATGTTCAATCCAAATGAACTGCTATCAAAGAAAACATATGTCAGGTAACTTGACAGTGAGTTGGATTGTTAAAATATGTCATAAACTGTTACGGATTGAATTTATTTGATATAAAACTTACCAGTGTGAATTTATTTGATATAAAACTTACCAGTGTGAAGTGCTAGTTTCTAGCACTGGAGAGTCACAGATTTTGGACCATACCATTTATGTGTCTTTGAAAAATCAAAATGCAAGCTTCTGCAATTGCACTTCATGTGACAAGTAATTTAAAAGCATGCACGGTAGTTTACAATGCAATTCAGTGCCTCCAGAGTGAACAATTCTTGTTGAAGTCTGTAAACCCCTTTACCAGACTAACAAAATAAGGATGCTAAGTGATGGGACAGGTCTTCCAGAGGAAGGAAAAAGCCAAAAATAAGTTATCAGTTCATCAGAACACTAAATGAAGTAAAAGAATCCAAACTTATCTAATATTGTTTTCATTTTTTTTCAGTCAAAGGAGGATCATATCTTGTTTTCAGTCTGTTTTGACAGAGCACTATTTATGGCAGTAATTGCTTTGTATGAAGCCATATTTGCTGATAGTAAAACGCATTAGCTTCTGAAGTGTAAGCATAGTTGTTGTCAGTGCAATGCTAACAGTTCAGGGAGGTGCTAGCATTCCTGAACAACTTAATTTAAGATAAAAACAAATGTGCTGGGTATCATATAGGGTTATGCCACCTAGCAGATATTAGGAAGGTTAAGCAATTCTTGATAATATAATTTTTTCTTTGTAAAGGTGTTTATTACTGTCATAGTGTTAAACACAACTATATGTTTAAGTAATGCACCGCATTTCCAAGGCAATGTAAATAAATGCCTTGTTCTGCACACTTGCCGTTTTGTCCACACTTGTTTAAAATTTACCTGTATGCCAACAGAGGCATTTACAATAAAAAATTATCTCTTATTGCATTCAAGTCTTTAAACTCTCCATGCAGAAAATATGCTGTTGCATTAACTAAAATTCTCAACAATTAGTCTTGAAATTTGTTGCACTTTACACATAATCAAGCTGCATTTGTGTTCTTATTACTTTTCTCAATGAGTCACAAATAATGTAAAGCCATACACACCAGAAATTAAAATAAAAATGAAAAAAATATATATATAAACCTTCAAAATTCAGTGAATGTAGTACATAATATCATGTCAACCTGTATGAAGAACTTTCACAGCTATTATTTTTCTACTATAATAAATTGGTGAGTTTCAATAAATAATACAATTTCTTCTTGTTACTGGTTTGAGCAGATTTGCTGCCAACTTTAATCTAGACTTGATATGAAGTCTTGATGGTCCCTTCTTGTTACTGGTTTGAGCAGATTTACTGCCAACTTTAATCTAGACTTGATATGAAGTCTTGATGGTCCTACCATTTAGATTCATTGGTTCATAGGTGTGTACTAGGCTAATGGCCCTGGAGCCTTTACAAGCCTAGCCCATAGTATTACCCTGGCATCGTGCCACCCACCATTAGCTTCTAGTACCTCTGTCGAGTAGAGCCACAGGAGTGATCCCCAGGGTGAATTTTCTATTTCCCATCCACTCATCAAGATTTCTCTTGAAGAGGGCCAGTGAGGTGCTCTGCTTGACATGTATGGAAGTCTATTCCATAGCATGGGCATTCTCTGGGTTATGAACCTGTCCCTCCAGCATGTTCAGTTGATTGGGGTAATAAGGTTGAGGTCTCTGGAATGTGTGGTGTGGAGGGATTGGGATTTCTTTAGATGTAACATTTCTAACAGAGCTGGGTCAGACATGGCTTTGTAAATCAAGCAGAGATCGCCGCTAAGTAGGCAATATGAGACAGAGAATAGTTGGAGTTTTTTGAGTCTGTCCATATAGGACAAGTGTTTAAAGCCTAGTATCCTCTTTGTGAGCTCCTTTCAAGTCTCTCCAGTTGTTGCAGGTGTCTAGTGAGGTACATGCCAAATGGGGCATTGTACTCGAAGATTGACCTAATGAGGGAAGAGTAGAGGGAGACAATCACCTCTTTCTTCCTGCATGCAAAACCCTTAGTAATGGGATGTGCCACATAGAAGGACTTTCTGACCACAGTGGCAATGTGGTGGTCAAAAGAGAGGTTGCTCTCAACCTGTGTTCTCAGATCTCTTATAACGCCTTCTGTGTTCAGTGGACTACCATCAATGTGGTAATTCAAGGGAACCAGGTTTTTCCCAAAGGGGATGAAGACACATTTTTGGCATTGAGCTTAAGGCCATGGTTCTGACACCAGTCATTTGTCTCATTGAGGCCATTCTGTAGGATGTCAACATCACTTGAGGAGTTAATAATAGCTTCCAACTTGCAATCATCTGCGAACTTTGTCAGCCAGAGTCCCTTTGTGTTGGCCTGGACTTCAGAGAAGTAGATACCAAACATTAGAGGACCCAGGACCAAACCCTGTGGGACTCCACTCGTGACTGGTTGGCAGTCTGACTTGGAGTCAGCTACTTTCACACTGTGGGTTCTTTCTGTGAGCCAGTTTGCAACCCACCTAGTGATGTAGGGATTGATGCCTAGCTTAGTGAGTTTTTCTATGATTCCTGAGTAGGGGATGGTATCAAAGGCCTTGGCCAGATCAAGGTAGGCTGCATGAACCACCTTGCCTTCATCCGCAGCTCTGGTGACTGACTTAAAGAAGTCAATCAAGTTGAGCAGGCATGATCTATCCTTCACAAAACCAAACTGTGTAGGATCCAGAGTGTGGGGATTCCCTATATCCTTGTTTATTAGGTCCACAATGATGCATTCCATAGCTTTGCATATCAGATTTGTCAGTCTAATGGGGCGATAGTTCCCAGGGACTGTAGTCACCCCTCCTCTGTGGAGAAAGATGACTATAGCAGTGCGCCATTCAGTAGGGACAAAGCCTGAGGTGAGGCTGTGATTGAACAGGGCACACGGGTGAGGTGCCAGTTCACTCTTTAGTTCATGTAGAACACAGCCAGGGGTATTGTCAGGTCCCATATAAGCTGTATTCTTGGCCTTGGACAGTGCTGTTTTAACCTGTGCAGAATTAATACTGGGTGCCTTGCAATCTACTGGTATTGTGATTGGTCCTTTAGGGGGTTTATATGCAGTTAGACAGATAGATGGACAGATAGACAGGTGTGTGTGTGTGTGTGTGTGTGTGTGTGTGTGTGTGTGTGTGTGTGTGTGTGTGTGTGTGTGTGTGTGTGTGTGTGCGCTTGTGCGCATGTGCGTGTGCGTGTCCTAGTGTGTGTGTGTGTGTGTGTGTGTGTGTGTGTGCGCATGTGCGTGTCCGAGTGTTTGTGTGTGCACATGTGCGTGTGCATGTCCGAGTGTGTGTGTGTGTGTGTGTGTGTGTGTGTGTGTGTATGTGTTTATACACACACAAAATAAGGAGAAAAGTAATGTCTTCTAAACAAGGAGAGTACAGCAGTATCACTGAGATTTAGTAGCAGATATAATCAGATGAAGGTGAGGTCTTCATTTTTCAATCTGCCTGTTTAAAAATCCTGTATTTATCAAATTCACAGATAAGAGTACAGCTAGACACATACTACTACACTAATCAGACACCAGTACAATAACAAAATTCCACTAAAATGTCTAATATACAATTTTGCCCACATAAAAGATTAAGAAATATTATCTTTATCCTGAATTATAAATAAGTTTCCATATGTGATGCAAATCAAGGAATAATTTATGGCTAAAGTGAAGCATTTTGAGAAGCATTGTTTACATAAATATGATTTTGAAATGATGAAGATAATTTTGATATGATGAATTCAAATATAAGCACTCAAGCTGAGTTCTAGAAAGTAATTATTTGCATCAGATAAAGAGACAAAGTTCACAGGAAGAGGAAAACAGCAGTTTAATCGTGTTGATTGCAACCCAGGCTGCCTTTTCTGCTACTGACTTGCAGCTTCATTTAAAACAAAAATAACTAAATGATGCCGTAGTACTTACTAAATACGAAAATAAATGAGTGTTTTTTGTGATAGTCATTCGTCGTTAAAAGTTACATGCTAACAAATAACTCAGATGTGACCACTCCCATGCAAGTTTAGATATGATAATTTGCCTTGGCATGAATAAAGTTGTACTGCATTTCTTGTAGACTGCTTTTATCAGAATTGGTTCCTGTTGTCTGTTTGAGGTGATTATTTTAGAGCAATTTATGGCAGGCATATACTAAATCCATAATTGCAGTATTTCATAGTATATCTATGTGTGTGTATATACATATATACATATATATATCTATATATCTATATGTGTGTGTGTGTGTGTGTGTGTGTGTGTGTGTGTGTGTGTGTGTGTGTGTGTGTGTATGTGTGTGTGTGTGTGTGTGTGTGTATGGGTTCTATTCAACTCATCAAGGCCAACTTGTTGCCATAAAAAAAATGAGTAGAGCTGATTGCAAATCAGCTGATCACATGTACTAGCTTTTTGTTTTTTCATTGTAGCAAAGTGGTGGCCTAGGAATTTACTCTTTCCACACTGTACTGCAATCTCAGAGTCGATACATTTAATTAGCAGGGGATGTGGGTGGTGCAGGTTGGCTTGCAACGCCTGCCAAAAAGTAGATTTTGTGTTGTTTTAAATTTTTTAAAATCAAAGTGCTGTGTATTACAATCTTTCTGATTCAAACTGTTCTGGTGCATGACTTGGCATCTACGTTTTGATACAATAAACGTCTGTCATATATTCACACATATATATGTGTGTGTGTGTGTGTGTGTGTGTGTGTGTGTGTGTGTGTGTGTGTGTGTGTGTGCTTGTGCAGTGTGTATTTGTCCATGTCTAGTGCAATGTTGATCCCTTTGATATGCAGAGTACGAGTTGAGTTACAGCCCTCTTATCAGAGATGTAGTGCTGTTTAGCTCCTGCAAATATGCTCTAAATGTGCTATTAATTGTGATAAATCACACTAAATATTTTATAGCTTTTTGACTTGCAGTATCAAGTCTCAAACTTCAATAGTGAGTCTATCAAAATATAAAAATATACTGTTAATTTTAGAAACATAGCCCAGTTCCCATATTTGAACTTCTTGAAATGTCTTGTAATTATTTTGAATTCATAAGAAAAAAATGTGGTAGCAGTTGAACCAATGTAAACTACTTGCATACCACTCAGCTGTCCAGAATTTTGCAGAATATCCCTCATTTTAACTAACATTGTTGACATGTCTTTTGCAATGCTTTTGATTTTCTGGTAAATCACTGAACATTGCTACATTTTCATAATGTTGTTGTTCAGAAAGTGCTTGCTGGTGCAAAACATGTTGTTCTATTAACTTTTTAAGTGGATTAGAATAATATTTAAAATTCTGCAATTATTTTTCCAGTCATATGGCAGCTTTTATAAGGACAGCTATGTTATTACAGTTGTATATCTTTAGATGTGTGATAATAACCAGATGTTTGAGGAAATGCCAAAATGTGGGTCTGAAAGGAAGCCTCAGATGGATGAACCTCCTTTCTATCTTCCTAAGAAAGAACCTCTCTTAGACATGACATACAGAATCACTGTAACTGAGAAATGCTTTCAGATATGTATATATAATATTAACAATGATTGACAGCTGGGATGAGGAAGATGACAGGTCAGAGAACATGCTGCAAAGATAGTGTGGTGTACAATGTCTCATACAGATATTTAGGTAACCATTTAAAATGCTGGGACCTGGAAGAGCAAGTCACAGAAAATGCTGAAAAACAGACTTACATTTATTAAACCCAAGATTGCCATTTTTTGGAATATTCCTTTTCTGTAAGGAATGGTGATCTTGGATCTGGTATATATATAAGTTAGAGTGCGTCTAAGGAGCTTGCCCCTCATACAAGCCGTCTGCAAAACATAAGTCTTAAGACGAAGAATGATCATCGAAATGTGCTGTATTCTTTTTCATCAGGAAAGCAAAATATGGTTTTGGAATATTTGGGACAGTCAGGAAAAAGGCAAGAGAAAATGAAGACTTATGACTGACATAAAGACCTCTGTGAAGCAGTCAGCACAAATATCTTTTCTTTTTCTTTTTTTTTTATAAATGAAGTACATGTATTTTTCAATAAATTTCAAGTTTAGGTTATTTTTCAACAGGGAAGGATTAGAATCTACACATTCGTTACAATTCACAAGGGCCTAACTACTAAAATAAGGCTAGGAACTCCTTTATCATCCTTTATGTAGTAAAATTTGTGAAACTGGAATAAACTTTATAAATCATTTATCTCTATGTATAGTAAAAATGAAATTAAAAGACATATAATTAATCTGTATAAATCTTCAGAATGAGCAAAAGCAGTGAATAAAAATAACATAACTGACTAATAAAATGTAAAAATTAAGAAAATAAAATTTCATAAAAATGAAGCATTTATGTACCTAAAATTAATCAATTTTTCAGATAAGACTCATATATAATAATATCACACAATCACATATTGATGGTCTCCTTTCTAAAAATTAGAACTATATAAATTTTGATAGGAGTAAGTAAAATTATCCTGAGGAAAACATAAACTGAAAATGTAATAACCTATCCATCCATATTAAATAATTTTCACAGAATTATATTATATTATCTTATATTATCGTATATTATATTATATTATATTTGAGATTCAGAGCTTCTGTTTATGAGCAGATGGAAGAGATGAAATGTTATCATTTCCACAGAGCTGACAAAAATGTGGCTTACATCCATTGCAGTCTTAGCACAGATAAGTATTTTAAATTGATTTGCTGAACATTTTACAAGATATTTAAGAGTAGTGCTGCTGTACCTTTGAATTATTTATTTATTAGATTTTCTGCCCTTTTCTGATCTTGCTGATGTTTTTGTCTGCATTGTAATCATTTAAAATGTGTGTGTTTCTAACTAGGTTGTTTGATTGTCCTGTTTCCATTCACTGTGGACTAAGATAGGCACTTAGAAAAAATAACACCTAACACCACACATACTATATCTCTTAGTGACGTCCCAAACACTGTTCTCCTAAGTCAAGGAAACACACTTTTCAGGACTCTCGTCATAGAGGCTCAATTGTATGATATACTGTGTCTCTTTAACCAGGCTGAACAAGCAGAAGATAACTATTAGTTGCTTATCTGGGGCTAGGAGCCACCAAATTATGCAGCACTCAAGTCATTATGTCACAGATACCAGTATGATTTCATCATAATCCATATCGGTGTACATGACCTGAGATGCACCTCCCTGGACTATATGAAGATAGAGACATTATGGAGCTTTCAGACTTTGTGTCTCAGGTTGGTATGAGCCTAGCACTGGGCATCATATTGCCTTCACTTAAGATGATGCCACAATATGAGCAAAAATGATTGATTTGAACAACTGGTGATTTTTCTGGTGTCATTCTAAGGAGAACCAATATTTCTCAGCTTGGCAGGACATGGTTAACAGACAATGTCACTTTGCCAAGTATGGTCAATACCTTTCTCCCCTAGGCTTTTGAGTACTGGCTAAAACTTCACCCCCCCCCCACAATGCCTTTCATAGGAAATGCCAAATTGACAAACCTACCAACATAGCAAAATAAAATTAACTGAACCCCAAGGTGCTACTGCTCCGTACTAGGAGCCTAAAAAAATATACTCCCTCCAAGCATTCCTTACACTCAAGAATATAGTCATCTGTGCAGTTACTGAGAAATGGTTTAAAGCCACTGAGAATACTCGGCAGTCCAAGATTTCAGTAACTTCCACACCTTCAGATGAGTAGCTGCACTGACAAGGGCTAAAGCTGGAAGTGACTCAACATACATCAGTAACAACTGGGCTGTCATATGGTCTGATGTGCTGTGCTGAAGTTCCTCCATGTACAGATCACTATAGACAAAATCCTGTGCCATATCCTAGACAGCTATACCCTCTATGTCCCAAGAAGCTCACAATGTATACTTGCACTTACTGGTACCACTTATCATCCAACCTAACACCCTAGTCATGGGAGACTTTATTACCACTCTATAGACTGGGAATCCTACATGGCTTCAAATCTACAGGAATTTATTCGTGGACTTCATAAATACAAACAAATTTGACCATATAGTGAATACATCCACTAGAGGAACCGATACAATGGACCTCGTGCTCACAAATATGGGTGAAAGCTTCACTCCACCCCCACCCCACCCCATTTCATTCCTCGTTAAGGTTTGACCATAATTAAGTGATGGTTTGTCAAAATTTGGTGCCAGTCCAAACCCCGAGAACACAGCAGCCTATGCTGAATTGCTCTTAGAAACTCTGTACAGCCATGTCAGTGGATGCATAGAGGCTGTTGTACTTACTGCAAATAAGCCCAAGACTAGCCCCCAGAAAAAATCCACCCTGGTCCCCCAGAAACAATCCACCCTGGTAGCATCCTAAACTTAACTATTTCTCAGCATTCAAAGTATTCAAACAAAGTCAGTGAACTGCACTCCTGGATATCACTTCACACCCCTGACATTATCATCCTCTCTAAATCCTTGTTTAAACCCTACATCCCTGGCATTAAAATCTTCCCCCCCTCCGGCTACAATATCATCTGCCTGGATAGAGTTAGGAAAAAAGAGGGAGATGTAGCTATACTGTAGTCAGAACAACTCTCCCTCTACCCTTTATCTATTGCACACCCCCCCCCCCCCAATCTTGACCCTGCAGCAGTTCTCTTAGTAGACTTTAAAGTAAACAATCACAAAAGGATAGCCATTGCTGCCATTTATATTCCTCCAGGAAATGACATCTCTGCCCTCAAACTCTTTCTCTCCTGGGTCTCACAAACTATCTCCTATGAAACTATTATAGTAGGGGATGTTAAAATTGATTGGAATTCTCTAACCTGTCACTCTCCAAATGCCAACATTAACCTCTATGGCTTCCTCCAACTTATCAATTTTCCCACTCATCTGAATAAAAAACCTAATGCCGGCATTACTCTTGACTGGAATTTCACCTCCAACCGTGTCCTATACCATAACATTTTCTCACTGCCTGATACCCTGTATGACCACCTTCCAACCTTTATTCAAAGACACTACCCCCAGTCATGCAAATTCCATCAATACAAATACTGACACAAAGTTTGTAAACCAGACACCTTTAGCCATATGCTCTCCATTTGCTCTCCTCAATTAACTGCTCCTTCCTGCATGACCTTCCCCTAGAAGTAGCTGTTTTAAAATTTAACTATATCTTGAAAAACACTCTAAACTTCCTAGCCCCCATCACAAAAATTAGAATAAAATCCAACTATGCTCCTTGTATAACTTAGGACACTTGCTCCCTAATGTACAAGAGAGATAATACCTGGAAAACTGGATAAAAAACAAAATCCCTTCCAATCTACAAGGTTACAGAGAATTTCATAATTTAATCAAAAAATAAGTCAACCGTGACAAAATAAATTGCTACCTAAAGCCATAAAATAACCACCACATCAAGCCCCAAAAGTTCTGGACTACAATCAACATGCTTCAAGAGCCAGGTAAGCCTTCTACATCTCCACCCTCCCCCAATACCTCTGCCTTAGTCACTGCTACTCTTCTTAGCTCCTTCTTCATTGACTCCATACAGAAGTTTACTAAAAAGGACACAAGTACATACCCTTATACTTCCCCCCACCCATGCAACTTCCTTCTCTCTTAAGCCTGTTCCCACTGCCTATACTAGATCACGTCTCAGTAAACTCAAATCATGCTCCCTCTCTGCCGATAACTTGCTCAGTCTCTTTCTTAAACTAGCTGCAAAATCCATTACATATCCTATTTCCATACTAATAAATAGATGTATCCAATAAACCATTGTTCTACATATTTGGAAGAAATTTTAAGTAATATCCTTACATAAAGTAGGTAAATCCACTGACCCCTCTAATTTCAGGCCTGTACCCATACTCTCTTCCCTATCAAAGATTCTTGAAAAGTGCATTCACAAGAAGCGGGTCTATATTATAACATTGAAGTTCTCTAACATCAAATGTTATAATATCGAACCCATAATGTCGAACGCTGAAAACAGCGAAGGTGCAGGACACTGAATTCTTTCCCAGGGAAAGAATTCGGTGGACCGTTGCTGTGGCTTCACTGTTTTCAGCGTTCGATATGTTGGAGCGTAACAGGTCAGCTTCAGGTAAGTGTGTAATTGTGTGTAGGTTAGACTTAGGGGGCGGGTTAGGTGAGTTAGGGTTAGGGAGCGGGTCAGGTAATTGTGTGGTTGTGTGGACATTAGTGTTAGGGTGCAGGTTCAGGTAAGTGTGCGATTGTGTGTAGGTTAGGGAGCTGATTAGGTGAGTAAGGGTTAGGGCGCGGGTGAGGTGAGTGTGCGATAGTGGTGGACCTTAGGGTTAGGGTTGGGTTAAGGTAAGTGGATAGCTAGTACTGTATGCAAAGTTTAGTTTAGGTGTAGGATTTTAAGTGTATGTGTGTGGATGGCTGTTTTTTGTGTGTGTTTGTGCTGTGTGTATGTTTCTCGGAATAGCAAATTTTTGCCCTGGGAAAAAATTCGCTATTCTGACTGTTCGATGTTTTCACACTTCGGTGTTTAAGGTTTGATATTATAACATTTGATGTTAGAGAACTTTGATGTTATGATATAGACCCCAAGAAGCTCCTAGATCATCTTCTTTAAGAAAATCTCCTAACCCCTACCCAACATGGCTTTTGCCCTAATTACAGTACTATCACTGCACTAATATCCTTTACACCAGTTATCTCTACATCTCGTGACAACAATAAACTAGTCTTCTGTCTATTCCTTGACCCCTCTGAGGACTTTGACACTGTTTCCCACAACCTACTTCTGTCTAAACTATTCAGCCTTAATTTTTCCAACTCTGCTCTTTACTGATTCTCTAGCTACATCTCCAACAAATTTCAGTCTGTAAAGTGAGTCTCTGCATTCTCCCCATTCCTTCCAGTCCATTCCAAACTGGGGTTCTCCAAGGTTCCACCCTTACACCCCTACTATTTAACATTTTCACTAACAACCTCTACACTTCCTGTCCTCACTCCTCTCTAATACAATATGGTGATGACTGTACAATAATAACACCTATTCAACCCTAAGAAAACTAAACTCCTCCTCTTCCTCCCAAAATCTCTCCAACACCTGAAATCTTCCTTCACTGTCTCCTGTCTCAACAACACATCTATCAAGGTAGAATCCCACACTAAACTATTGGGGGTTATAACTGACGGCCAACTAAAGTTCGATTTTCACATTTAACAGTCCATTAAAAAGACTCATCTAAAACTTGGCCTGCTCTATAGAAAAAAAAAATTACTCAATAATAAATCTAAACTCTCTTCTACTACCCTCCCTATTATTTGTCACCCCAGTCTTTAGTAACCTACAGTCTAATCTTTTGACTAAGCTATAATTCACATATAATAAACTAGTCAGATTTGCAGCAAATCAGCCCTATCGCTCACACCACTGCCTATCTCTAAAAAGCCTACACTGGCTAGAACTACTCCAACAACTCCTTCTGCCTCAGCTATATCTGACTCACTACATTCTTAACCAACCCAACTCCTGACCTGCTCTGTCAGCTCTCATCTCTTTCTACATTCCTAATCGTACACTCAGTAATTCTGACCAACACCTCCTGGAAACTAATAAGCCCAAAAAATAAACTTTGGCAAACTTCTCTAAAATCACTCTGTTGTTATTGCATGGAATAAACTGCCCCATATGTAAGAGTGATCACTAACACTAACTGTTTTAAAAACAGTTTAAATGATTACCTACTCACAGACCTTCCCTTGCCACAAACCTACTTAATCTTCCACACTACTCTGCTAAAACTAACCCCATCCTTTTCCTCCTGTTTCTTCGTCCCCGCTCTGTTATCTATTTTTTTTTTTACTGTGCATGTTATAAACATTAGGCTGTTCTACTGATTGTCTGCCAATGAAGTGATGTTTCATTTTATCCCAAACTTACTTCATACCATATGTATATAAGCATCCAAGCAATTGTATTGTCATTATGCATGGGAATTAATTATATCTGATTGCTATAATACTTAATTATTTTGTCATATTATATCATGTAAATATGTAAGCATCAAAACAGTTGTATTGTGGGTATGTATAGGAAGTAATTGTATTTGATGACTGTAATGCTTTATTTCTTTTGTCATTTTATATAATGTATTCATCTTTTGGAGCTTTTCTCCTCAGGTCTCAGCTGAAAAAAGGCATCTGCTCATTTGGACTAAGCCAGTGAAATAAATATGTAAATAATAAAATAATAAATTAAACAGGATATATAACAAAAAGAAAAAAAAATGACAATAAACAGGAAGGGTAATTCCCATAAAGATAAAACTCTCATCAAACTAAATAGGCAACTTAGAGGGCTAATTAGGTCAAGCAAGGACAACTTTGAGGTTAAGATAGCCACCTAGATGAAAGATAACTATGAAACCTTCCTCAGCTATGTCAGAAACCTCAGTGGCAGCACATAGCAATGTGCTGAACTTGTGGTTAATGGTGTCACATTCACCAAGCCTGGTAATACAGCAAACCTATTAATGGAGTAATTCATTTCCTGCTTTTCTCCTCCATCTCACCTCCAACCATCTCCAAAAATACCCTCAAACGTTACCTCTCCAACTACAACAAGGGAGCAAATACTGGCTGCACTCTTTAAAGCCAAGAAGACAACCTCAGTGGTCCCTGATAACATCCCATTATGCCTCCAGAACAGCTTAAAATATGATGTATCACAACCCCTAGGGTCATTATTTAACTATAGTCTTAAAACAGGTTTTGTACCATGTAAATCAAGGACTACAACAGATATCCCCCTTCCTAAGAGAGGACCTTCAACATATTCTGGAAGCTGCAGACCCATTAGTCCGACTAGTCTTATTTATAAATCCATGGAAACAATTATCTTCAATGATATAGGCAACCTACAGACACTGCATCTATCTCAGTTTGGCATTGTGAAAGAAAGGTCATGCTTACTGAATCTGGGGGACATCTTTGGAAAGGTCACTAAGGCAACAGATTAGGGGAAAACAGTGAATACTTCCTACCTATATCTTGCTAAAGCATTTGATACATACACCACTCGGGAATTGTCACCCAATTTATGAAACTAGGTATGAACCCCTTTATATCATGCTGGATAGCTAGCTGGCTCACTAATAGGACCCAGGAGTTATAAATTAGTGTGGTCACCTCCACAGAGGCCTGCACCATTGGAATTCCCCAGGGCTCTATGCTTCCGACTTCTCATCGGGTTCTACCTCTGGATGTCAAAGACAATGTCAAAGGCCTATGGATAATAAAGTTCACAGATGATAGCAAACTGGGAGCAGTCATCGAATACCTCAAGATGAAAACAGAGACAAACCCTTGGTACCAAGGCCATGGCTTAAAACTGAAGACTAAGAAATGTATCATATTAGCTTTTGGGAATTTGGCCACCCTTGGTAACTACATCATCAAAAAAAAAAAAAAAAACACCCTTAAAATGAATTCCCTAGTCAGGGATCAGGGAACTCATGTAGATTGTTACCTAGACTTTGACCAACATGTGCCCAGGGTAGTAAGAAACTCTTTCTGTGTTGCTCAAGTTATAAGTAGGGGCATGGCATCAGTCTCAGAATTGCTAGATTAAAATACCTAAAATATTGCTTGTGACATAAATAAAACATGTTAGACAGACAGATATATTTCTCAGAGAATTCCCTTTCTCTATAATAAACTCCCTATCCGTGTGATGCAGAAATCTCCTGTAACCCTATTTAAGCACAACTTGGACTAATGGATGGGTAATCAGAAATTCACCCCTGGTCCAATGCCTGTGTCTCTTATGGAAAGAAGCAGTCATAAATCAGCCTTATATAAATCAAGTGAGTTGGCCACATTTGGATCATATGGCTTAGCTTATAAGGGCTCCAGTGGTCATTAGTTTAATATACAGCTATGAATCTCTGAGCAACTAGGTTGTACAACTGCCACATACACTATGCAGAGCTCTGTATCTACATCATGTGACTAGACACACTTAATGCAGTATTTCACAGTGTTCAGATCCAATAAAAAGTATTTCACCACACTATAACTGCTAATAAGTTAGTATGTTATACAAAGTATGCAAACAAAATGAAGTCCGCCATGCATTTCTCTTCCATGTCAAGATCATTATGGGTACTTCATCTAAGTCAGCAGAGATAAGTCTAAAGAATACAGCATTTAGGGCCTCTTCTAGGAAACCGGTCAGGATGCATGCTGTAGAATGCTAATGATTAGCTATTCAAAGTAGTACTTAAACAAATAAGTATTCAGACAAGTTTGCCTAAAAGATGACTAAAAGTATTCAAACCATGATGAAAACAGTAGCCATTCTGTTAAGCATTGTTGGGAGTCTCAGTTTTAATGAACATGAGTACTGCTTATACGCATGAATCATGTGCAGCCTCTGTCAAGATTAAAATTTAATCAATAAGCTTAACTTATGTTATGGATTGCAGTCTTAAAAAGTAGAAAAGTATATTAAGTAGTAAATTTATTACAACTAGCAACTCTTACATTTGGCATGAAACATTAATGGGACCACAACACAATTGTTTAGGCACAATAGCTTTTGTGCTGTACTTACATTATTGCATTAGTGATGAGGATACAGATTATAACAGACCAATTATTTGTTCAGGTAAGATTCCTAAAAAAAACAAGAATTCCTGAGGTTAGAATGGAAGAAAAAAATAGGAAGAAAATGGGAGAGTATCAGAAAAATATATGGAGGGACCAGTAATCAGGTTTGAACTATTAAGCTATGAACGAGAAACAGTAAACATACCACCCTGCAGCTGTAATGTGCATTTAGAGTACATTATATGTACAACAAGATGCTGAAATTAACTAATGCTGGGAACATGATGGCAGTCAAAATTGTGAAAACATTTGTCTAGGCAACAACTTGGATATTGTATTTCCACTGTTTATGCACAGTTTGTTAGCTTTATATTGTTCATCGAAGATCAGAAACTATTTGCAAGTGACTTTTATCAACAAAAAAAGTATTCTGTTTAATCAGTTATTTTCATGTTATATAAAAACTGATATGTTTTAGAAATGCAATACAGCATCATTAATTTGAATAAAAAAAGTATTGGTTTCATTCTGTGACTGCGTGAAGGACAAGTGTGTAATATATGTGCTGGCAATTTTCAGAAGCTAATAAAAACATACATTTCATGGCTGTATGATTTTATGATAGCAATAAGCAAGCTTTGTCGAAGTTTAACTGTGTATATTACTAAATCCATTTGCTTCTTTATTGATTGTATCTATTTTGCAGTAAAATCATGTTTACACGAAGAGACTCACATTTTATTAGAAACACAGATTCTGTCACATTTGACATACAAAATTAATCTTAGCTACTTTGAACTTGGTTTTCTTATTAACTTAGCTGCTTTGAACTTGGTATTCCTATTAACTTAATTACTTTTTTTCTTCAAACATGTCACCATATCAGGCAGTTGCTTTGTGCTTCCACACTTGTGCCTTTTAATTCCCATGATGATCATTATTCTTGGCTTTTATTAGTGTTTCTATTTAAATTCATGTTTAGTGTATTTATCTGTATTTCCTTTTGTAGGTGCGACCTCTTTTCTCCGGTTCATTTCTTACAAGCGATGCTGATTTCATTAACAAATTCGTCTGTTGTATATATACTTCTTATGTAGTATTTTTCTGCCTTAATAATATACTCATGTACTGTGAACTCAGTAAAGATATTGGCAGCAGAAAATAACTTATCAATTTAATCCACCTTAGTAATCTGCCATATGCCAGGGAGGGCTAATGATGTTATATAAACCGCATTTCATTTTACTAGGAAATTGTTTGCCTGTGGTATTCTTTGAATTGTACATAAATGTATCATTGTTGCTGGCTTAGGCTATTTAATTTTCTGATGAAAAAGAATTCATTTTTTTCTGTAAATGTTGCACAGCTTAGATGTTATGAATTCAAATAATAGACTTTTTGCTAGAGATGATGGAATGTGACACAGGCAAGTTATCATATGATCATTCGAGACAAATATTTAGAAAGAAGATTATCACGTTTAGCAAATCCATCTATTATATGTGCAATCCTAAGTAACCCTGATGATAAGGAATTGAGAAAATACCTTTAAAGTGACTTAGGATAATGAAAGTCTCTATACTTTGATACAAATTCAAAAAAAAAAAAACAAATATATGCAGTATGGGGTAGCAGAGAGTCTTGGCATCTTTGAAACACAATCTCAGCATTAAATTCCAGCTCTGTTTACAGTATGACATCATGATGGGAGCATGGCATGTGCTACCTGGCACTATGCTAATGCTGCAAATGTGTACAAAAGCCAGTGTGTCAAAAGCAGGAAATGAAATTTACTGTCATTTTATGTTACTGTCTCATTATCTGTTCATCATGTAATCTAACAGAAGCAAAGCCTTCCACATAAAAGCCAAGTTCACCTATATCATCAGTACTTGTGATGCAGGAATTTTGCCTACGTGCCATACCAATGACCACGCAGAGGCAGGGTCACAGCTCCCCAGCGCTATGCAGCATCACAGTGCTATCTGTATGTCAGACCTGTGAATGCATAATGTATCTCTATATAGAGTGCCCATGGCGTACGAGGAGAACTTATTGAGCTTCAGATTACCTCCAACTATTACAAGATATCAATTCCTAGCCAGCTACAGGTCACCCCACATGTCTCCAGAGGATGACAAAAGATTTCTGAATGCTCTTACTGAACTATCGGTAAATAAAAATACCTTTTTCAGGAGTGATTTCATCTATCCGTTAATTAACAGGAAAAACTGTACCACACAGTTTGGATATATCTAAAGATTCCTAGACTTAGTATCTGCTATCTATCTCTCTCTTGAATAAAAATCTGACCAGCCCAAAAAGAGGAAAAAATCTACTTGACCACATCTCACTAACATCCTCTACTATCACTACCCGTGGTCAAATTCAATCACAAGTCAGTAATATCCTCCCACTAAAGCCTAAAAAACCTCTTTTGTACACTTCATGTTTAGACCCATATCGCCTTATGACATCCAGAACTTTTTTGGGTCTGGCTTCATTAACTAAATGACTTGCCAATTAATAATTGGCAGTATTAGAAAAGGCAACGGGAAATTAACAAAATGGCACTAAATGTGTTAGTCTAGGATGTCCTTCAGTAGAGAAATTAATCTTTGTCTCTTGTTATTCATGTTTTCAAATTTATGCTCATATGCTCATATTTTCATAACTGAGAGACCTATATGTCATTGAGGTGTATGGTGTGAAACACCAATGTGGGAAACAGGATAATTCACTGTCAAAGATGGTTTATATCACATTATACTGAAAATGATGGAAATATTGGTAATTGTTTGCTAGTAATTAAGAAAACATGCAATATTTCCATGTGTCCTTAATACTTCAAAAACTAAGCGACTTACAGTCTGTTGCATGATATTAAGTAAAACCATAGATGTTTTTGAAAAAAAAATCTGTTTTATATCTGCACTGTAAGTTGCACAACTTAAGAAATATCCAGTATTATTTGTTTTGATAATTATACAGTTTAGCATATGTTTTCATATATCTGAGAATATCTCAATAAAAAATGCCCTTATCAGAGGAATTTCTTGTTGTCATGTTAACGTTAATATCTGGTTAACAGAAATGTTCTAAGAATATATGTCTAGGCTGTACAGTTTTCAAGACATAAACATTTGTTTGAGAAAGTTTGCAAAAATATAGTTTGGGGGTTGTTTGTATTATAATATATTACAGTACTTATGGAAATGACTATGAATGAACTGATTATTATCACAGTAAACAATACTAACTGCTATTTGTACAGTTTGAATAACTTTTATTGTTATGTTTATCACATGCTTTTTCAGTTTATTTTTATAAAATGTATATTTGTTTTAACAAGTAATGTATATTTGCTTTAATAAGGAATAGTCAACAGCAACTGCTATTTCACTTGTTGTAAAGTGTATTTTATTAGCATTTTCTGTAGCAAGAGCTATTGCTAATGTTCTACACCGTGTTACACTTTCTGAGACAGTGAATATGCTCAGATTTTCTGTCATTGCATAGATGCAGATTTTCAGCACCGCTCCACTTGCCGAAGCAACTATTCCTACGCCCATATCAATCATTTTTAGCAGTAGAATCATCTTTATTCACCATTGGTTTCCCAACTAACCCAGTGGATAATTTGTTGGCTACATTTTAATAAATTAGTATCATTGTTATTTTACACCCCACCTTCCTTTTTGGTTTTGGAAACATTTACATCCTTAAAGCTATGTATACGAAATCTCTAACGGCACTAGTTGTTTCTGTAAATAGTACAATGATAATGTACTATGGTAATGTAATGTACAATACTACACTTGTTAAACTGTTAATTTCCAAAACATTATCTATGTTGCTTGTACATGCTAAACAAGAATCACCCCTTTTTTGTCTTGTTTATTCTTAATATAACTGGTATTTCCCACATATATCCTAAATCAAGTTCCCCTGCACGCGGGAAGTTGCACGGCAAAAAAAGGAGCCCAATTCAAAAAGTATAGGCAGCAACAAGTGAGCCGTGTACCAGTAGTTTATTTAAACTACTAAGACCACATTACATTCAAAACAGACCGGTTTCGGCCAACAGAGATTCTGGCCTTCTTCAGTGTATTACAAACAGCATAATAGTAGTCAGATCTTTATATAGTAAATGAAAACATATCATTGGTTGAAAAATACATATTAATCAATGAACTCATGAATATTTATATTTTTCTAAAACAACCATATAGACTTGAAAATTGTATATGAAAATTCAATCATAAATATTCATTTAGTCCTGGATTAAATAAAGCCCCAAGTTTTGTAATCCATTTTTTCTCCCTAGCATCTAATTTCTTATGCCAGCCAGATTTATAAGTACGGTCACCAATAAGTTTATCTATGATAATGAAATGGAATTGAGCTGTAGGATGTATAAGTGTGTGTTTATATAATGCATTGGTAGTTCTTTTACATTTAATATCACTTAGGTGTTCAGACATACGCAGTCTAAAAGGTCTAGAAGTCTGACCTACGTAAAATGCATGGCAACTGCAACAAGCCATATATATAGCCCAATCTGTGTTACAGTTGGCAAAAAAGCGGATGTCAAAAACTATACTACTGTTTCTACTAGTAAATTCCTTGGACTTTAAAAGGTGTTTGCAATTGACACAGTGTCCACAAGGAAAACATCCAATCAATCTATCACCCAAAATGGTGGTTTGATACAACACAGGTAATCTAGACTCAGAATGGTGTTTATAATGATTAAAATATCCAGCTAGATTCTTTCCTTTACGGAAAGAAAAAGAGCATGTGTTCGGAATGAATGGTTGAATCTTATTATCAGCTTTAAGTATGTTCCAATTGTCTTTAATGATGTTCATAAATTTATTAGTATTTCTGCCAAAAGTGGTAGTAAACCGTAATATGTTAGACGATGAACATTTATTTTTATTTTTGTATATCAATAGATTGTCTCTGTCCAGACCCAAGGCATGATTCTGTGCCATAGTGACATATCCTGAGCTATATCCTCTGTTCATAAATCTATTATGTAAGTCATGAGCATGATGTTTAAAAGTAACATCATCTGAACAGTTACGTCTAATTCTAAGAAATTGTGATTTTGGAATGTTTTTGGCTATATGTTTTGGATGATAGCTGGAGGCATGGAGTAGAGTATTATATTGTGGGAATTTGCGATAAACTTCAGTTTTAAGGGTATCATCCTCATTTTTTGTGACCAAAACATCCAAAAACGTGATGGATTTTTGGTCATAGGTAATAGTAAACTGAATTCCCCATTTGTTGTCATTTAGATACTCCAAAAATTCCTGGAGATATCCAATATCTGATCTCCATACCATCCAGCAGTCATCCAAATATCCCCGCCAAATGTCAATGTCAGGCAGAAACAAGTTGTGAGTATCATCATAAATCATGATTTCCTCTATGTAAGCCATAAAGAGATCAGCATATATGGGGGCAAAGGAAGCCCCTATTGCTGTACCCTTAATCTGTAAATAACATTCCTGATCATAGAAGAAGACGTTTTTAGTTAATACATGCTCAGTTAGATTTATGAGAAAGGTGTTAAAGCCAGGTTGATACAGGTTAGATTTATAAAGCCAATACTCAATGGCATCAAGACCAGCCCAATGAGGGATGTTAGTATATAATGAGCTGACATCCAATGTGCATAGCCACCAATTGTGTTCTAATTGCATATCATTAGCTATGCTCAAAAATTGTGTCGTGTCCTGTATTCTAGATCTAACCCAAGGTAGAAGTGGTTTTAAATACCTGGTCAAAAATTCTGAGAGCGGCTCCGTAAGTGATCCTATGCCCGACACTATTGGCCTGCCTGGTGGATGTAAAGGATCTTTATGTATCTTAGGCAGAAAGTAAATAAATTGTCTGGCAGGGTCAGTGATGGTTAGGTGTCTTAGTGTTTTATCTGTAATAATCCCATTATCAACCGCAGAATGTAGAAAATCATTGATTTGTTTAGTAAATACTGGTGTGGGATCAAGAGGCATTTTATTGTAATAACGGGCATCACCCAATTGTCGGTGCACCTCAATATCATAATAACTCCAATCCATAACCACCACTGCCCCACCTTTATCAGCATGAAGAATTACCAACTCCTTATTTCTAACTAGTTCATCTAAGCTAGATATATCACTTTCAGTCATATTATTGGGCATTGGTTGTACAGAATTGTGCTGAAAATGTAAGTCACTGAGTACATTACGTAAAAAAAGACCAACAGAGGGGTGCATAGGAGGTGTAAATGATGAAGCATGATATCTGAAAACATTCGTATGTTGCTGTTCTTCATCCCCCTTGCCCTGAAAAAACAATTTAAGGTTAATAAGTCTACAAAAAGAAAATAAATCTTGTGCAAAATTATCTTCAGGAACAAAAAAAACGGGGATAAAAGATAATCCTTTATTTAATAAAGATGTTTGTTCAGGTGTTAATGCAGTGTTAGAGATATTACAGACATTATTTACTTGTTCGTTAGTACTTCCATCAAATTCTGGAGACTTGTAACCCTTTTTGTGTTTCCTACCACCCCTCCTACCCCCCCTGTTGGCCCTAAAGGGATAGTATGATTACTACGTTTGGGCGTGGGGGACCCCATGGTGTACTGTGTATCAGTGTCAGTTCCTGATGAGGTGTCATAATCAGTAGAATCAATAGTATTTCCACGTCCTTTTAAGATGGAACGTGGGCGTTTCCTTTTGGAACTGGGTGTGTTGGTATTCTCTGCATTTTGGAATCTGACATGTCTAACATGTTTAAATGGTTGTCCTTTCTGATAGACAAATCCCGTGCAAATTTTTTAAGTTTCCTTTCCTTAAGGGTAGTATCAAAAATCAACAAATCAGAGCTAAGTTTGGATAATAATGGAGGAAAAAAACTATCCTGTTGGTATTGGTTGCAATCCTCAATAAGTTGTAACACCTTAGAATTTTGTTTATCAATAATCCTAGTATAATAGTTAGACAGAGAATGGACAAACTTCATAGAACATTCTTGTTGAATGGATAACCATTCTGTATTAAGAGTTTCATCGGGATCTGCCACCAATGGCTGAATCTTGACCCTCAGACCTCTAGGACAAATGTCCTTGGCCAAATAAGCTTTCAATAGTTTATGGTGCCAAACATCAGATCTCAATGATCTCATGTTTCTATTAAGATCATCAAATGATTTTTGACATAACTGTTCTGGCTTCAAAGGATTAGAATTAACAGAGCCATCAATGCCCAAACCAATACCAAATAGTGCCAAATCATCCTTATCCGAAGATAAGTCCAAGAATATTTTGCTTAAGTCCCTCATAAAAAATGATCAAAAATGTGATGTAATGCAATAATAAAGAGCAACCACGCCCTGTGTCAAAACCAACAGATAATAATATTCAAACAATAATGGCCAGAATATAATTAGTGCAAAACCATGCACATTAAAGCCACGTTAGACACAGGACAATAATGGTATAGTATGGACAAAATACTATGCCCCTTATGTATCTGACATAGATCCGAAGTGAGGCACCTCAAATTAAAAAATAACACCTGATTTTATCAAAATGGTCAGAGAACAAAAGTCAGAAACAATAGTGGTCAGATCCCAGATAATGTCCAACACTGAATATAAAAGGAAATTAAAAAGGATTATATATACCTATTATGACAATGAACAATTATATTATTGATATTATTGGTGATGTTGAAAAATATTTATATGCTCATATAGGTCCAGTTATTAATATCAAAAGACCTACAGATCAAGCCAACCTAACATAGTCAATATATAGAAACTTATTCCTATATTAGATAATATTCAGTCAATAAGCTGACCCCTGATCTGAAAAATAGGTACAAAAACTGAACACTAAAAATGACACATTAGAGCTAGATCTTATAAACCTTATGTGTGGTTATCTGTAATACACAAAATATAGACAAAGTCATAACCACAAATGTACATAAATGGTGTCTAAATTAGTGATCTAGTACTATGCTTGGTATAATCCTAAAATACACTATTTACTCCCTGAAAATTATTAGCTAAGATATGTGAATTAACACAAAAAACAGTGATAAATTCAAAACAAATATACACTGCTGTTATAAAAAATATATATCCAGCAACCAGATAGTTTACTACATTCCTTTAGAGAATAATATAAAATTCACAATAGCCATGGAAAATATGTCTTAGTTCCATAGATCATTGTCGTAGTTTCCCTCAACTCGTCTATAAATTCAAAAGGCCATGCCTTATTGGCAAGCATAATTGTAGATCTTAGATCAACAACATAGTTACATGTATAAGATATGCCCTCCAAAATGAAATTGGATTTAGACAATCCGTTTTGAATCAAAAAAGAAGCACATTAGAAATATTAAAGTTGCTTTGCTAAGTAACAACTGTAACAAAACATAAACACTGCTTCTGATTTGAAAATATAATATTTAGATGGTATATATTTAGAGGTAAACACTTGTAGGCAATTGTCCATATAATTCAATGCAGCGTATTCACTTGTAATAATAAGCCTTAGAAGTGTATGAACACACTTAAATGTCCAACTTATAAAGAGCTCGACAGTCCACAACAAAGAACAGTTGTAATTGTCCAAGACATACACACAATCCTGAAGGCATATTGCAACAACAATTCACCCAAGCTGATATTATGGCCTACCCTTTGGATCCAACACACACATGTAGTTGCGACATATGTTCAAAAAACATAGATGTTAAATCACTGATGTTACTCCAAAAAATGTTCAGTAGCTGTCCATAACACACAGACCATTTTTAGAATGAAAAAAATCCTCGGAAATATGGCGAAATTGGTATAATAACTAGATATCAACTATGTATAAGCAGCCGACACGCCAACACAACACGCCATGAATACCCCAACAAGAAATTCAGCAACGTGTGTCCCAAATGGAGTTCTCCTGCATGCGAGAAGTTGCAAGGCGAAAAAGTAAATAAACGCCTTGAAAATGTATAAACACACTTTACTGTCCAACAAATAGCAAATTGAACAGTCCGCAGCAAAGACAATTATGGTTAACTAAATAAATCATAGACACAATCCAAAGGCGCGTATTCTGATAATAGTTCACCCCAAGTGGTACTATTGCCAATCCTTTAAATTCAACACGCACGCTCAATTCCGTAAATCACTGATGTTGCACCAAAAAGTGATCAGTACCTGGTCATGACACATAGACGACCTTTAAAATGAGAAAAATTCATCGGAAACTTGGCAAAATTAGTATAATAAGTAGATATCAACCATGTAGATAACGGCAAACACGCCAACACAGCACACCATGAGGTCCCCAGCAGGAAATTCAGCAACGTGTATCCTAAATCAAGTTCCCCTGCACGCGGGAAGTTGCACGGCAAAAAAAGGAGCCCAATTCAAAAAGTATAGGCAGCAACAAGTGAGCCGTGTACCAGTAGTTTATTTAAACTACTAAGACCACATTACATTCAAAACAGACCGGTTTCGGCCAACAGAGATTCTGGCCTTCTTCAGTGTATTACAAACAGCATAATAGTAGTCAGATCTTTATATAGTAAATGAAAACATATCATTGGTTGAAAAATACATATTAATCAATGAACTCATGAATATTTATATAATATATTACAGTACTTATGGAAATGACTATGAATGAACTGATTATTATCACAGTAAACAATACTAACTGCTATTTGTACAGTTTGAATAACTTTTATTGTTATGTTTATCACATGCTTTTTCAGTTTATTTTTATAAAATGTATATTTGTTTTAACAAGTAATGTATATTTGCTTTAATAAGGAATAGTCAACAGCAACTGCTATTTCACTTGTTGTAAAGTGTATTTTATTAGCATTTTCTGTAGCAAGAGCTATTGCTAATGTTCTACACCGTGTTGCACTTTCTGAGACAGTGAATATGCTCAGATTTTCTGTCGTTGCATAGATGCAGATTTTCAGCACCGCTCCACTTGCCGAAGCAACTATTCCTACGCCCATATCAATCATTTTTAGCAGTAGAATCATCTTTATTCACCATTGGTTTCCCAACTAACCCAGTGGATAATTTGTTGGCTACATTTTAATAAATTAGTATCATTGTTATTTTACACCCCACCTTCCTTTTTGGTTTTGGAAACATTTACATCCTTAAAGCTATGTATACGAAATCTCTAACGGCACTAGTTGTTTCTGTAAATAGTACAATGATAATGTACTATGGTAATGTAATGTACAATACTACACTTGTTAAACTGTTAATTTCCAAAACATTATCTATGTTGCTTGTACATGCTAAACAAGAATCACCCCTTTTTTGTCTTGTTTATTCTTAATATAACTGGTATTTCCCACATATCTCATTACTGTATCCTACGTTTTGTGTTTTAGTAACCTCTCCCAGTCTAACAGAAGAACAATCCACAGTAGGCAAACAGCTATTATTTCTGAATAGAAGCTCTGTCCCATCCACTCTGCTGCTTTACAACCTCTGTTTGTGAATGGGTACTGCTAACAGCAGTCTTTCTGGAAGCACCACTGACCCTCTATCCCACTTCAAAAAGATTGTATGTGTCTTTCAGTGTAACATATACAGTATTTTTTTTTATTGGTCCACATGCATAGAACTGCAGGCTTTTTATATGGAGCATGCTGCTAAAATAGAAACTCACATACTTTCTATCTCCTCTTACCCCTACCATTTTATGTTTTTTTTTTCTCTTTTTCTATTTCCCTATCTACAGCATTAGCCTCTAACTTCTTCCATGGAATTAGTGCACTTTTTGGCTTGTTTGAGAAGGCCATTCATTGAGTACTTATACCCAACCCACCTATCTCTCTTTACCCCTCTGCCCCCTATTTCCCTTCCTCCTAATCCTATCCCTCACTACTAAACAGTTAGCTTGTCTCACAAAACATACTAGATTTGTCTAGAGTAACTATCATTAGTACTTTTTTTCTCTCTCTATCTCTCTCTCTGGTATTATGCAACTTGTACATACCCACCAAGGAATTTTTCCTTAGATAGCTTGCTTGGAGGTTTTCTTTCTCTCTCCTGCTCCATTCACCCTCCACTTCACTCCGGCCTCACTCTGCTCCCCTACCCTAACCCATTCCCACCCACCCCTCTTCTACCAGATTTATACTTCCTGTAACCCCACCCCTACACTTTCCACAACCAACCTCACCCTCCACAAAACACAACCCCCTCCCTCACCTACACCCCCACCCACCCACTAATACTTCAACCCAGTGCTACCTACTTCTTTTTCTTCTACACCACCCCACATGCCACACTACATACACATCTCTGTTATCTTCTCCATCCACACTGCATTATTATTATGCTTAACCCAAGCTACCTCCCTGCACATCTCCCTGTACATCTCATCTCCTTCATCTTCAACACTAACTTCCACAACACCAACCACTATACATAGCTATTATCAGATCTCTCCATCCTAATTCAAATGCACCTACCTATGCTCAACTAAATTTCATATATCATCCACGTATTCCAAATTCAAGGTATATTACTATTCTCTTCCCATATCTATGCATAAGTCTTACTCTCTACGCAACATAATTCATCTTCTATACACTATGTGGTGATATTCACCCTAACCCTGGACCTAAACCCCCTCCTACAGACATCCAAACTACCAATAGTCAAAATATTCACCTCATAACAATAAATATACATAGCATGTGCAATAAAACCACCAAATTTCATGCATGGCTATCAGTATATACCCCGGACATTGTAGCAGTGACAGAAACCTGGCTAAAACCACAAATCTTGGACACAGAAATTCTCCCTGCAGGCTATAACATACTCCCCTCTGATAGCTTGCATAAAAAAGTGGAGGGGTAGCCTTAATTTATAAAGATAGCGTAACAATCACTACCCACACACAAACAGCACCTAACTTTGGCAACATGGAATTCTTAATAGCATCTGTTCATATTAACAACAACAACAAAACGTATAGTTCTACTTTACATACCCCCAGGTCATAACATTCCCACCCTTGAGGACTTTCTGTCCTGGCTAACCAAAAATATATCACAGGAAACCATTATTTTAGGAGACACTAACATAAAGTGGCAAACCCTTACCTCAAATATCCCTGTAAACAGCATAACCTTATATAGCGTTACTCAGCTCATTACTGCTCCCACTCACGGCATTTCCAGTTAATCTGAGTAGATATTAGACTGGATACTAGAACCCTCCCCCAACATTTTTCTAATTCAGGCACCCTTGCAAACTCCCTAAGTGACCACCTCTCAGCCTATACCCATAGAACCAGCACCCACACTCCAAAAAATCACTCCTACAAAACAACTAGGAAACTTAACAACTTTAACCAAGCCACTTTTACCAACATCCTAAAAGCTCAGAACTGGGCCCTTTAAATTCTCTACCCTTAGATGATGCTGTACTTTATTTCAAAAATCTTCTTAGAGACTCTCAATAGCCTTTCACCAATGTGTATCAAACATATAAAATGTAACCATGCCCCCTGACTAACAGAATTAAGCAAACAAGCCATCCTGGCAAGAGACTGTGCCTGGAAAGAACGCCAGAAAAATAAAAGAATGCAAACTGAACAACATTTCAAACAACTCCGCAACAAAGCAAAAAATTAGTAACAAACAAAAAGAAAACTTTCTTCACAGTACAAATAACCAACCAACAAAACAACCCAAAAAGGTTTTGGCAGTCTGTTTCCTCTTTACTAAATCCAGGTACGTTACATAACCCAACACCCTGCCCAAAAACCCCACAACAAACAGCCAAAATGTTTAACTCCCACTTTATTACTTCCATCCAGAAATTAATGAATGACTCCAATAGTGACAGAAAAACAAAGTAAAAAACCCAGATAAGCCAATACAAGAAAACAATATCATCATTACCAACAAACTCTTGTCCTACTTTTAATATCCAACCAGTACCCACATCCTTAGTACTCAGACTGCTATCCAAACTAAAGCCATGCTCCCTGTCTGTTAATAAACTTCCACCTAAATATCTACAACCTGCTGCCAGTGCAATTGCATACCCTGTCATTATTCTTATAAATCGCTCTATCACAGAATCTAATGTCCCCAATATATGAAAAAAAATCTATTGTAATCCCATTGCACAAAGGTGGGCATTCCAATGAACTCTCCAACTATCGCTCTATCTCTATACTCTCCCCTCTATCAAAATACTAGAAAAATGTATACATAATCAACTTCTTAAACACCTCATTGATAAAAATTTCCTTGCCCCAACCCAGCATGCTTTTCGTCGAGCACACAGTACCATTACGGCACTACTGTCTTTTACCGAGACAGTGAACAAGGCCTTAGATGCTGGTGCAAACTGTTTAAACAACGTAAATTCACCAGCATTACATAACCTTTCTATTGTTAAAGATGTTTTGGTTGCTAATCCCACAGAGAATGAACTATTTTATAATTTAGAAAGTATTTACTGTAATACGAGTGATTCTTTTCTATCTATTTACCCTAATATGGGGGGGCATACAGATTACTAGTGATAGTGATTCTAGTGTTAATATAGATGTGTTATGTGAATGTTTAGTCAATTGCAAGAATCCTAATAGGGTTTCTAGCCTAGGAAGTAATAATAGTGCAAGGGCTAACTATGATGTTACTTCTTGTTTTAATGCAAATGAAGGTACAATTTCAGCATGTCATGATGATAAAATGATTGATGATGTGGTTGGTGAAATTCATGGCTGTAATGGTGTTTTTAATGTTGACACTCATAACAATGTCAATATTAATGGTGAGTTATTGAGTGAAAGTGAACAAAACATTGGGTTTGATGTTTTAAGTGGTTTTAACACACATGTGAACGACAATCTAAATATGCAAGACACAATGAATAATTCTTGTTTAATTCTGGTTGATATGGTGACAATCTTTGAGCCACATGTAGTAATGAATGACACCCAGGATTTTAAGGTCTATAACTAGTCCACAAAATACATAGGTGTTGAACATGCCAATTGCCTAGCTAAGGGGTTTACTTACGTACCCAGTAGAAGGGGAAAGCTAGCTGAAACACTAATTGAGTTAAAGTGTTTCACTCATAAGCTTAATTTGAAGGTGTGATGATAGTGAAGTTTTTGGTGACACACAGGTGGAAAGGCTTAAGAAACCAAATATATTTAATCTCCCCATGAACAACCAGGTTAAAATATATGAGAAAGTTTGTGAACAGAAGATTAGGCGTAAGTATAAACAAAATAATTATCAAAAATATGTCTATAACCTTTCCAATGAAGAAGAAATTTTGTTAAAGGATTTAGCCAGGGACCCGAACACTCGTATTATGAAGCCTCATAAAGGAAGTGGTGTGGTCATTATGGATAGGAGTGACTAGCAAATGGTATGAATGTTATATTAACAGACGGCACATATGAGGAAGTCTCCCTTAATGAAATACACATATATAAAAAAATCAACTTATATTTAGAAGATATGTTGTATCAAGGGCAAATTATGGAGGACGAATTTGGCTATACGATTAATAAATATCCAATGATATCTAATATATTTGGCATTCCCAAAATTCATAATGGACTCAACAACCCCAAATTTAGAAGTATAGTGAATAGGAAAAGATCAAAAAACAATTTTATTAGCAAATTTTTAGATTTTCATATTCAGAAGGGGTTGAAGGCATTCTCATAAATTACAAAGGACTCTTGGCAATTTTTGGAAGGGTTGGACAAAATAAAAATTAATGGTGACATTATTACGGTCACCATAGATGTTTGCAACTTATTTTCCGTGATTCCTCACCAAAAAGGGTGTGATTGGTTTGAACACCAGTTACTAAAAACTGACATTTTTGATCAGGATGAAATAAACAAGTTCATCACATCAATGGAGGTTGTACTAAAAAATTATTTCATATACTTCGAAGGACAATATTATAAACAGCTAACAAGGGTTGCAATGGGGGCGGCATGTGCCCCAATTTTTACAAACTATGTTATGTCCTATTGGGAACAGGTACATATAATGGATGGGCCTTTTCATAGTAAAATTCAATATTATACCTGCTTTTCGGATGATTTGTTATATGGAAAGGCACTGAAGCTGAACTTAAGCTTTTTCTTAAATATGTGAATGATACAGAAGTATTTTTGAAATTTACTTATAATTATAATGAAACACATATTACATATCTTGATGTGGAATTGACTTACAATAAAGTTGACAGAAAATTAAAGTCAGCCATCTATAGGAAGCCTACTTTTTCCAATTCTCATTTGGAATTTAACAGTTGGTACCCTGTCCATCATAAAAAAAAATCTATTGTCAAAGGACAGGTGGTGTGGGCTGCCAGAATGGTCACAATTGACAGCGAATTTATGGATGAATTGCCTTTATTAAACAATTATTTCTTAAGAGAGGGTATCCATCAGATTTATTAAACAAAATACAACAGGAAATTATATTTAAACGTAGAACAGGATTTTATCAACCTCTGTTAGCCGGTGGTAAAGGATTAAAAATTAGTATGCAGTGTAAGGAGGGTAGTAATTTGAACAATTATTTGTCTAGGTTCATTACTACCTTCAATTTGGACACCCTTGATGTTGTTGAAACTGTTCTAAATAATTGGGAAATTCAGGAGAGTGATAACAACATTAGGAAAAGGGAGGGGGCAACACCCAAGGTGGTATGCAAAAAAGACCGATTACTTAAGAATATTCTGGAGACTGCTGCCCTTACTAGTAATTGGCACCAACATAGAATTAAGGGCAATTTTAAATGTAATATGTATACTTTTCGTCCATATATTTTGGAAACAACTGAACAGTATAGATTAAATAATACATCTATATTAATTGATGGACATTTTAATTGCTGTAGCCAAAATGTAGTATATGTGGCTAAGTGCCAATCTTGTCCTATTTTTTTTATGTAGGGAAAACGTCTAGACAGTTTAAAAGTAGAATAGCTGAACATTTGTTGGACATCAGACATGGCAAGCTAACTAATGCTTTAAGTAGACATATCAATATACATAAGGACCACAAATTTAAATTTTTGGTTATTCAACAGGTTGCTAAAGATTCTCAGGTTAGAATCATAAATATTCATTTAGATGTATGTGAACTCAAATGGCAGTTGTGGTTGATCACAACTGAGTATCTAGGAATTAACAAAACTACTGCAATCACATGTGTTTTAAAATTAAACAACATTTTAGGTTAAAGTTTTAAGTATACATATACATATATATGTCTTTTTAATTTAGTATGTTGCTTTAATAGTTAATTGATGTTTAGTTAATTAATTAAATTATCAGTTAATGATTTGGTTTGTTATATAAAGGTTGGGTGGGTTATAGCTCATTGTTCTGAAGCCTACACTCCTACCTGCACACTCAGAACCACTAATAAACATCTCTTAAAGGTACTCAAACCTAATAAAAGAGCTGGCCAGTGTCTGTACTCCCACAGCATCGCCAAGATATGGAATACCATCCCCTCTCACATCACTCAACTCGAATCACTCAAAGCCTTCAAAACTACTCTAAAATAACACATTCTAAATAACCCCATCTGCACCTGTACTACAAACCCCAAACCACCATAAGCCTTAATTCACCTATTCTCACATAATACCTTTATGACACATTTTTTTTTTATTACCAGCCTCTTTTTATCACAATCAACATTGTATCTGTGACTATATTAGTGTATTTTCAATGAAACTCCTTTTTCCATATGTTGTAAATATATGCACCTGTTCTAACAATAGTATGTACCTTTTATGTAAGAGTATGTATGTTTTTAGACTTTGTACTATACAGTGTTTATGGATCTTTTCTCCCCAGGCCTCCACTGAAAATGGGTCATTTGACCCAGTGGGCATTCCCAGTTAACAAATAATAAATAAATAAATAAATAAAATTTCCCAACAACTGCCCTATTTCCCCTTACAACAAAAGAATACCAATATTGAATTCAGCAGAGTATTTTGTTACTTTCCTAAAATTAAACAATTATAAACTAACCTATTAAATCTGCTTGGCATTGCCTGTACTTATATGGCCTGGAACTCCTTACTTATATCCACCAGGTCAATCCCCTTCCTACAATCTTTCAAAACCACTCTGAAAGACTTCCTTGTTAAAATCTGACAATGTCCTTTCTCATAAACAGTATAAACTCTATTTCTACATTTTCTTTCCTTATACCGCCTTAATCTCCCTTCCTCACTTACTTTTTTACTTCAATCAAATTCTCTTCCCTGACCTTCTCTCTAAATATACTATAAGCCTCTCTTCTCAAACTTCCTCTTGAAATTCATGCTTGTAGTAGACTAGCTTAACTTTAATTTCTCTACAAACTCTCTAAAATTTCTCTAAATATTAAATGATTATCATATAACTTGTATCGATTCTTAACCAATGCTTTTATATTATGTCTAATTTGTTATAATTATCTAACCTGTAGTTGTTTTTGGTTTTATTTTTAAAGATTGTAAAATTATTGTTCTTAAATTCCTTTGCAATAATTTGGAGCTTTTCTCCCTGGTCTTCCACTGAAAATGGACTTCTACCCAGTTGGACTTTCCTGGTAATCAAATATCACTAAAGAATATAGAAACAAAGAAAGAAAAAAAAAACAAACAAATATGTATTACTTTTCTTTATGTCCCTCTTGGAGACAATCCAGCTATAATGGAAGATATCCTACATTGGATATCCCTAGCAATTCCGCAAGAAAAAATACTACTAGGTGATGGGAATGTCAGTTGGTTGGACATAAACTGTAACTCTTCTATACCTAGTGTGAACTTATTTGGTTTCACACAACTAATTAACAGCAATGAGCATTATAGTAAGACATCAAATTCTATACTAGACTGGATCTTAGTATCAGATCCTAGTAAATATACCAGCTCAGGTACAATGTCTGACTGTCTCAGTGATCACCTCCTAATCTGTACAACCAGACATCTCATACACCCACTTAAACAGCAAGTTTATAAA
Source organism: Protopterus annectens (assembly GCF_019279795.1). Lineage (NCBI taxonomy): Eukaryota > Metazoa > Chordata > Ceratodontiformes > Protopteridae > Protopterus > Protopterus annectens. The sequence goes on from NC_056729.1 coordinate 798,487,060, forward strand.
ACAACACACTACCTTTTCAAGTCATAACAACCATATCATTTGCAAACTAGAACTTCCTAAATCTCCTCCCCTTAGATGATGCTGTAAATGAATTCCATATAACTTTTCTGAATATACTGAATAGCCTTGCACCTCCTAGAAGGAGAAGACTAAAACCAAATAATGCAATTTGGCTATTGAGGAATAGTAGAATGCTATTGCAGGGCAATGAAAAATCATCGAAAAAAATGGCAAAAATATAAAAAAACACAATATCTTGAAAACTTCAGAATGCTTCCCAGTTGTTAAGTTAATAAAGAGATAAAGCTATACTATAATAACTTTCAGAAAAATGGAAACATGACCCTAAAAAAGTTTGGACAGACATTAAAGAAATTGTGCATCCCAGCCATAAATTCAGCTCTAACTCCTCTCACAATAACCCGTCACTCGAAACTGCAAAACAGTTCAACTCTTTTTTCATAGATGATACAGCATCTCCAACCAAGGATTCCACAGCATGTAATCCTACCCCGCCCAGCAGGCACATATTAATCCCATCCACTTTCACATTCAATCCTTTGCCATATCCTATATAAAACTACTCTTAAACTCCTACCATGTTCTACTTCAACTGATGACCTTCCAAGAGAGTACCTTAAAACAGCAGCCAGTTTTGACAACCCTGTCTGAGTTCTTATAAATAGGTCAGTCCACGTACCCACATTCCCTCTGTCTGAAAAAATGTCACACATTATCCCTCTCACAAAGAAATTCAACAGACATTACTAATTTTAGACCTATAGCAGTCTTATTCCCCCCCTCTGAAATACTTGAAAAATGTATTCAAAAACAATTTTTAAATGAAGAACTCCTACCCCCCACTCAGTAGACTTCAGTCCTTCCCATATTACTAACACTGCACTTCTAACCTATATAGCTACTGTCAGTTAAGCAAGAGATAGCAAACTAGTCTCCTCCTTATTTTTACACTTGACTAAACCCTTCAGCACAGTTTATCACTGCAATCTTCTACTTCAAATGACCTCATTAGGTTCTCTCTGTCCATCCTTTTATGGCTCAAATCAACCTATCCAATAGGTATAAGTCAGTAAAATGAGACTCCACCCTCTCTCCATACCTCCCAGTCACCACTGGTGCATCACAAGGCTCTATCCTTGATGCCCTCCTCTTTAACATTCTCACCAACACCCTCCACACATCCATACAACAGCCCTCCCTGATACAGTGTGCAGATGACTTGACACTCATTTGCACATCTGGCAACATTACTCAGAAATCTTCAACGGCAACTGAAAAATGGCTCTGTTCAACCATTAAAAAAAAAAAAAAAAAAAAAAGCTACTACTTTTTTTCCCCCCAAATCCCTCTCCCATGAAAAAAACAAAATTGAAAGTCCTGTCACCTCTGATAGTGATAGTGGTTGGTAATCATAAATTCAAACTGCATATACAAAATTGGAAAAGAAAAACTCATATCAAAAACTTGGGATGATTTATAGAACCAAAAACCTTTTCAACGACACAAGTAAAGATAACTTTGCCACTACTTATCTCTCCCCAGACTACTTTTGATGCTTCCATACTCAATAACCTTCAGGCATCACAAAAATCAAAACTTGAGCAATGCTATAACAGAGTTGCTAAATTTGCAGCAAATACCCCTTCAGAACCCACCACTGTACAGCACTAAAGAGCTTAAATTGGTTAGAACTACCCCATCAACTAACATATACACAGCTTCTTACCACCTACACAATTATCCAGAATCCCTCTGCTTGTCCAGCACTAAATAATATTCTACACAACTGTGGTCTCAATTGGTCATTATGATACAATGGCCAAAAACTGTCTGTCCACAAACCTATCAAATCTGCTGGGCATTTTCTTTACTCATACCATGTTGCTAAGGTCTGAAACTCCTTAACTGTATCCATCAGTTCAACACCCTCCCCTGCATCCTTCAAATCTATTTTCAAAGGTTTCCATGCCAAAAGCTGACTCTGTTCTTGCTCAACAAGATAAACTATATTCCTAAAGCTAAGCATACCTGTTCATAACTTATATCGTTTTACTCTCCCTTCTTCACTTAATTCATTACTTCATTCAATTCCTTTCCCATTGCTTTCTCTCTAAATATACCATAATCCCACTTTTCTCTCACTTTGTATTGCAGTCCTTGTTTTCATTATACTAACTTACCTTTGATTTCCCTACAAACTGTAAAAATATCTATCATCATCATATAACTTCTATTTTAACCAATGTTTTCATATTCTGTCTAATCTGGTCTGTTAATTTACTTTTGTGGACTGTAAAAGTATTGTTCTTAAAATACTTTATAATACTAAATTAATAAATAAATAATTTTTTTCAGAAAATGTTCTGAAATGCAAAATGTGTATAGGTTGCCAGAGGTGTGACATTCTGTACCACATGAGTGTTAATGAAGTTTAAGGCTACTAAACCCACCACAATTAACATCTGAATTCAATGATGTTAAAAATATTATCCATTTAAAACTATTCCATTAGCTGTCAGAATGCAATTGCTTGACTTCCAGCCTCTCTGTAGCCTAAGCTGTTCTTATCCCAATGACTTTTAACTTCATCTAACAAATAGCATAAACTGTTTCTAATCTGAGCTAGATTTATTGGGGAAAATAGAAATAAATAACATTGATAGAATTCCAGGGCTGTTAAATGCAATAATAAAAAGCTATGTAAAGCCTATGATAAATAAAACCCTAGCTACTTAACAAAGATCAGCAAAAAATAGAAAATTAACATAAGGAATATGAAAACATATAATTGATTAAAATTAGCACCTGAAGACAAGGATAACCATAAATCCTACTTTAACTTCATGAGATGATTATGAAAATGCACACATCATGGCCTATTTTAGTTCATAATGGTATTACTCACTCACTAATATACTTGAAGATAAATCTAGTGGCATCTTCATACTAGAAACCGTCACTGAATTTATATGCGGTTTACAAAAAAGAGTGAGGCCTTCTCCTGTTTGCTTTTCATCATGCATTGTCTTAACATTGTGCTTTTAGCTTTTCTCTTCAATCCCTCAAGTTCCTTGAAAGGCTCCTTCCTGATTTTTCTGCCTTCTACACCAGAAGTCTTTCTCCTTGTTTCTGCATTTAGTCACAAGGCATTTGTCATTTCTATCTCACAGTTTACTCTAGCTCTTCTCTTTCTCAACCGATTTGTGCCAACATTGTTAACTTCCCTTTGTACCTTTTGTTCTTGCTTCACTAGTTCTACCATCTTTCTTGAAACTCCCAGCCTCCTTCACTAGCTAGCACCATCTTCTCATTTTGGTCTTTATCCCACCCCTTTTATTGCTTTTTACCTCATCTAGTTTTGTACTTTTCCACTGTTTTTATTCTTTGATTATTCTGATTCTCTTTTATAGATGTGTTTTGTACACTTATGAATTTACCTCTCTTTTTTCAAGCATGTGTTGTCATTTTCTGTCCATCCTCTCATACTTTAATTATCAGTGGTGCATGTTATGACACTGTTGTTTCCCCTATCTCTATACCCTTGGTATACTTTTATTCTCCTTCATTGTTTAACTACCTTCTATTTAGTACTCTTAGCTGTGAAGTCATCCTCAGTATTTCATCTCCCCTCCCTTGCTCTTGTTACATGTATTGCCTTTCTTAACCCCTTCGTTATGTCCAACTCCTGCTATAATGTCAAACTTAATCATCCTTTCTTTCATTTGTATGTCTGGGATTTCCATCATTTCCCATCATTTTCTCATACTTCAACGACTGAAAAGAAGGCTGTATCATCTTTATTCTGCCATAGGTGCACCATAATGTACATTTTTTCACTTCAGTCAGTGATTGTACTATGTACTACATACCATCTCCCCTCAGCAGTCCTTTGCTTTTCTTATATCCAGTCTTTTTATTTTCAGTATTAAACCCAAACCTCTATTGTCTTATCTGTTACTTGTTCTGTCATTCAAGTAGGGTATGCCTTTTTGCTGTCATTCTTTTTCTTTTTTTAACTTTTGCTTCTTATAATATTCCTATCATTAACACTTCTCCTATGCACCTTCTTGTTGTGTCTGCTCTATTTACTTGGCCTGATAACCCTGCACCTTTCAGTTCATAAGGTAATCAACTTTTTTCCCTGCTCCTGCCCCTACTCCCTTATGTTTATATGCCTTTTTCCATCCTTTCATTTTGTTTTATCCCCATATCTTCCTTCTTTTCATTCCTTTATTCTCTGTAATTTGCCCTGTCATTTAAACTTTATGGGCTTCTTCCTTTTTATCCCATCAGAACTTATTTGTATAGTCCTGGCCCCTGATGCAGACTTTATTTGTACAGGCCTGGCCACTTGTGTCACACCATGCTGGGTCTATCACGCATCCTCCTATACCCCAGGACTTCTTCTGGTAATGCTGGGGCCAGTTGTGGTGCTAAGGGCATCCTTAGAGCTGCTTTTGTCTGTGTTTCTGACAAATATGGATATTATTTTTTTTTATTTATGCCCTACTAACCTCCCTTTCCCTGTACCCACATGCTCTTTGATTGCATCCCAGGGCATCTCCTCTCCTTGGAGCATGCCTCCCCTTAGGGAGAATATCAACAAACACCCTCACATTCAGAACAGGCACGTCTGTTTTTTCTGCCTCTCCATCTTGCAAGTGAGCCACTATTCAAACCCTGGTCTGCTGTGCCGTACTGAGGGCTATATCCCAATTCTCACCAGAGTGGCTTTCTATCATTCTCTCTTAATCTCAGAGATTTGGAGTCAACCACGCACCCCCTACAGTCTTTAGTTTATTTGCAACATGCAAGACATATGTATCACTGTCCACTCATTTATTTTCATTTCTTTATGAGTATACCCATTCCTCTTCCCCATATGTGTCCCTGTTCCTTCTCAGTCTTCCTTTTTCTATCTTATTTTTCCCCTCCTCCTCCCTTCATGATGTTTGCCCCATCAGTTTGCTTCTCATCTCTTCCTTCCTTCCTCCTCCTGCACTAGTCTGCTTGCAGTTTGTCTCCTCCCTATGCTTCTTGTCTCTTTCTCTTCAATGCACTGGTCTCTCACATTATGTTGTTTGCCCTTCCTTAAGCCTCTCTTAGTAGACAGTGTCCACTTTTGTCTGTTGCAATTAAAGTGTGGAAAACTGACAATGTCAGTCTTTTTGTGCTCAAGCTATCCTTACTTTTGTAATGAAAAGGTTAATCATAAGACCTCAAGGTATATCCCCCACCCCTTTCACCAGCATAATGTTATGTTGCAAGTCCTGCTCCCTGCTTTTGTCTTGCATGTTTTTATTTTCTTCCACTTCTTTTATTTTTTTCATCTTTACTTTGTTTCTGCAGTTTATCCCTACATTAATTCAGTCATTATGCTTCTTAGCCCCTTATCTATGCAAAGTTCTTTGGATCAGTGTTATCAAATCACTCTGTGTTTAAACACTTACATTCTTTAGGTAATATGCTCATTTGTTTTAGTACAATCTGCCCTTTGTTCTCCTTTCTTCGATTGGCAATTCTTTGCTTTTCTTCATGTTTGGCTGTGTCCTCTTCCTCCTACGAACATTCAGATCAACTGTTCCACTTTTTTTCTGGTTCAGTCTCTTTGTTTATGCCTCAGTCTTTGCACATTCCATTCTCAATGTACATCTCCCAACCCCACATCTACTGATTCTTCTTGGTGCATCTGTTTCCTTTTTGTGGCTCTTTCTGACTACTTGGTGTCATGGACTGTTGCATTTCACACAACCATCCCCACACACACATACACCTTTTTTTGCAAACTACTATTTCATTTTCTTCTCACCTCTATAGTAATCATTGCCTGTTCCTGAAAATTATGTGCCTCCTTTTTATTTGCTAGCTGTTCTGACGTGAGTCATGCCAGTCAGTACAAGTTTTATTGGCTTTATTGTATTCATATGAAGCCTTAAGTGATTTTTAATATTTTAATGCCATTTCTATTAAATTCTCCCAATTTATTAGACTTTATATTTAACTAATTTTTGCAATATAAAGTTTGATCAACAATAAAATAAATATCAATATTCTTAAGTCATTTACTATTATGTCTGATGAAGGCATGCGCAATATGGCAAATTTCCAATAAATAGTAGCCTTTTGGAATAATAACATTTTTATTTTCTGTTGTATAGTTGCTCTTCGTTTACTATCCTGAAAACATTGTCTTAGCTTTCTTCAGTGCATTAAGGTGAAAACATCTACAGAAAACATGTGACTTTTTTAAAGGTTCAATATAAGCATTATGAATCATCTCAAACTGCATGCAAAACAGCTTGTTTAGCGGAATTTATTTAAACTTTACATTTTTTACTTGTTTTTTTTTTTTCATAATGAAATAATCATAAAAGAGCCACAAGTATGTGTAATGGTATAGTTTTAATCTTAAATATAAGACTATCCATGTGCAACTAACAGTGGGTAAAACTGCCTTCCAGTTTATAGCCTGCTACAGACCAACCTCCAAACCCAGGAACCCCACTCGGCCTTCCTGAGAACACTGGAAAATATGAAGGTCTCTCCAAACACCATTATATTGGGCGACTTCAACTACCCAAACATAGACTGGGAGCCTTACTCTAGCTCCAACACCCTAACCCAAAGGTTCCTAGAATTTATAAACTCAAATGCTATGGAACAACTTGTTACCACTCCCACAAGAGGGGAAAACATACTGGACCTGATCATCACCAACATGGGGACTCTATGCTCCAGACCAGAAGTGTATCCCTCACTGGTAAGATCAGACCATAAACTAATCTCACTGGATATTCACATCCCGACCCCACCCCCTGCCCAGAAAACCACAGTGAAAAACTTCTCTAAAGCAAATTTCACACTCCTCAAAACCAAGGTGGAATCCTTCAAAGCCCCCAGGCCTGTGGAAAATACGGCCCAGACCGCAGAATCCTTTATAAACGCATTCTATGAACACCTTCAGGAATGCATGGGTCATGCGATCCCAAATAAAACCAAGACCCAATCCTCCAAAGGCAGACGTCCTGTCTGGTGGACCCCAGCCATAGTCAAACTATACAATAGAAGGAGGAAGCTACTAAATGATAGAGCAAAATCCCAAAAAGGGAAGGCATCACTGATCAGTATTGGCAAAAAACTACAGGCACTCAATAAAATTGTCTAAGGCCAGCTTCGAGAGAAAAATTGCACAGGACACTAAAGATAATCACAAGGCTTTCTTTAGTTATGTTAGAAACCTGGGTGGTAATTCCCAGATATGCTCAGAATTAGTCCAAAATGACAAAAAATACACTGAACCCACAGACATTGCCAACATCCTAGCTGACAGGTTCAGCGCGAACTCCCCCCCCCTCCTCACCAAAAGGGCAAATATCTATCCCAGCAGAGTGCTGCTCCCTGACATCTCAGATGCTCAGGTAAGAGCCGCCCTCTCCAAAGCAAAAAACACAGCATCAATGGGACCAGACGGTGTCCCGGGCTGCGTCCTACATGAACTCCAAGAAGAGCTAAACCCAAACATAAAACTACTGTTCAATCTCAGCCTTAATACAGGATATGTGCCCAAAGAGTGGCGTACAGCAACAGTGGTCCCTCTCCATAAAGGTGGTGCCTCAACGGATCCTGGAAACTATCGCCCCATAAGCCTGACTAGCTTGGTCTGCAAAGCTATGGAAAGGATCATCATGGACCTCATAAATAAAGATATTTGGGACCTACAGACACTGGATCCTACCCAGTTCAGCTTTGTTAAGGGCAGATCCTGCCTCTTAAACCTGGTTGATTTCTTTGAAACAGTCAACAAGGCCATTGACGAGGGGAAGGTGGTCCACACAGCCTACCTGGACCTCGCAAAACCTTCGATACAATACCCCACTCGGGCATTATAGATAAGCTCACCAGCTTAAATATAAACCCCTATGTCACTAGATGGATTGCAAACTGGCTCAAGGACAGAACCCGCATGGTTAGAATTGCTGGAGCCATGTCAGACTCCAAACCAGTTACAAGTGGTGTCCCACAAGGCTCAGTCCTGGGACCTCTCTTGTTCGGTATATATTTCTCGGAGGTACAGGCCAACACGGAAGGACTGTGGCTGACCAAGTTCGCAGATGACTGCAAACTGGGCGCCATAATCGACTCTCCAGCCGACACAAGCATCCTCCAAAAGGGCCTCATAGAAACAGACAACTGGTGCCAGAGCCATGGCCTCAAGCTAAATGCCAAAAAGTGTATAGTCATCCCCTTTGGCAAAAACAAAGTGCCCACAAATTACCACATAGGTGGTAATCCATTAAGTACAGAAGAAGTAATTAGGGACCCAAGTTGATAGCAATCTCTCATTTGACAACCACGTGGCCAAAGTGGTTAGAAAAACATTTTATATAGCCCACCTAATCATGAAGGGATTCACATCTAGATCAGGGGAGGTCATCGTGCCTCTTTACTCATCCCTCATCAGGCCCATAATTGAGTACAATGCCCTTTTTGGGATGTACCTCACCAGACACCTGCAGCAACTGGAAAGACCCCAAAAGTACCTCACCAAGAGGATCAAAGGGCTTAAACAGATGCCATATGCTGCCCGGTTAATGAAACTCCAGCTCTACTCAGTGGCATACCGCCTGTTCAGAGGCGATCTGTGCCTGACATATAAAGCCATGTCCAACCCAGAATTAATGGACATACTGCACCTCAGAAAATCCAAATCCCATCGAGCTATGCATTCGAGAGACTTGAACCTCAGCACTGAAATAAATAGGACATGCTGGAGGGACAGATTCATAACCCAGAGGCTCCCTTCACTCTGGAATAAAATCCCAGTCCAGGTTAGGCAGAGTCCGTCATTGACTCTCTTTAAGAGGAATCTTGATGAGTGGATGGGAGATCATAGGTTTACCCCGGGTATCACTTCTGTGTCACTGTTAGACAGAGGCACAGTATACTAACCTCGAAAAAGGGCATAGCAAAATAAATTTAAAATGGGTGGAGAAAGCCAAACACATTCTGGCTAGGCTTATAAATGCCCTAGGGCAGATAGCCTAGTATGAACCTATGAACCTATGAACCTATATGTTTTCAAGATTATATTTATTTGATATGAGAGCTTATCTGGAGCTTTGATTAAAAGGATTTATTTTCAGCTTCATTGTTAGAAAATAATCTGGATTTAAGTAAGTGCTATATTTTGCTCAATATAGGTTACTATTCTTTAGCGAGATTTAAACTTAGTCTTAGCTGATCCAATGGTTGTAGGTCAGTAGTGTGCCATTATGTGCAAACCTGTTGTTGCTTTAACTTAAGAGCTTTTACTGACTCTAACCGGGCCTCCTGTCTATGGGATGTATTTATCTTGTAAAAGGATAGACAGTAAGATGTGTTCACTTCAGCGGATTAATTAGGCATTTAAAATACATAGGTTCATAGAGTCATAGCTTCTTACTAGGCTTCTGGACAAAGGGACACCATTAGGAGGCTCACCCACAGTGTGTATAAGTAAGTAGATATTTTCCCACATACTCCTGTTAAAAATTTGCAATCGCCTATCCTGTCATCCAGACTGGTTTAAAGGTTGCTGGGGAAGTACTGTGCTTGATAGATAATGGGAACATATTTCAGAAATGGAGCATACTTTGGGTCAGGTATCTGTCATGCTGTCTGGTGTTGTTGATGTAATGTTGTATGTTTAGGTCTCTAGAATGCTTGTGCTTGCCTTACCACTATTTCTGGATAGACAAAGTAGTTGACGGAGTTCTTGATTACTTATAGCATGGGAAGCTAAATAGAGATTCCCCCCTCAGGAGCCTGTATGACATTGTGTAGAAGGACAAAAAACAGTTTTCACGTATCAGAATGATTAAGCTAAAACCTCAAATAATTTTTAAGATGCACAAATTTAGATCTGCAAAGTACTAAAAGACATACTAAAATAAGTTTACATTTGCATGAAGGTCAAATTTCAACTGGTCATTGATAATGACCCTGAGTATTTTGGTAAGAGTTTCAACTGTGATGGGTGTGTTATTGAGGGAAGTGATAGGAAAATAAGGTTTAAGATGATTCATACTTTTTGGAATGAAGAGCAGGAGTTTAGTTTTCTTAGGGTTTAGGATTAGCTGGTTCTTGTTGAGCTAGTTTTCAATAGAATTAAATGAGTTCTGAGTCGTTGTATGTAGACCTGACAGGGTGTTGGCTATGGTGATGATTGTGGAGTCATCAGCAAATTGTACCAGGGTTGACTGTGGTGTGGATATGGATAACTGGTTGGTGAATATGTTTAAGAGTGGAGGACCCAAAATTGAACCTTGAGGGAACCCAATCTTTTTGTGAAGTTTAGGGGAGATAGTAGAAAGCCATTTAACTGATTGGAGATGATTCCTGAGTTAGCTAGAGAACAAGGAGATAGTAGTGGTAGACAGGTTGAGTTCAGAGAGTTTGTTTAAGAGGAGGGGGTGAGATACAATGTCAAAGCTTTTGAGAGGTCAAGAAAGAGGCAAGATACATGTTTGTTCTGGTCTCTAGCTTGTGAGATGGTGTTGATGAAGGAAATGAGGTCTGTAGAGGTACTGTGTCTAGGCCAAAAGCCATGTTTGGTGGGGGGTGATTAGCTTCTTTTGTATGAGGTATTGTAGGACTTGTTTGTATACACATTTTTCCAAAATTTGAGAGGGGTGATAGGATTGCTATGGGATGAAAGTTGGGCAGGTTGGTAGAGCTGCCTCCTTTATGGATAGGTAATGTGTAACATTTTTCCCAAATTGCAGGGACTTCAGCCTCAGTAATGGATTGATTGATGAAAACTGAGATGGGTAGGGCAATGGCGTTGGCTGCTTTCTATAGAAAGAGTGGAGGGAGACCATCTGTTGAGGTGGAGAAAGGTTTAAGTTTAAGAAGCAGGGATTTAATGTACTTGGCAGGTGTAGTTTTTATGGAGAAGAGTGAAAAGGAGTTATAGGGTTTAAGAGGGATGTTGGGTGGGGTACTGTCAGTGCTAATATTAGGATGGTTGGTTAGTTTGCTAATCGAGTCTATGAAATAAGTGTTAAAGTTAGTTGAAGTCTAAAGCGAAGTGCTTGAAGGGTTAGGTTGAAGAGAGGAGGGGTTGCCAGAATGGAGGATGTGGTTAATTGTATGCCAGCATTTCTTTTGGCTATTAAGTTGTGATGTAGAAGGGTTAGTATAGTAGTTTCTCTTATCATTCGTGATGGCTTTTTTAGTGAGGTTGCATAGATGCCTGAAGTGTTGGAAGTAGGAGGGGAGTTTAGTTTTCGTCCAGAGCTTCCAGGTTTTATCTCTCTGAGCCATCAGGGAGTAGGTAGAGTTTGTTAACCAAGGGGATGTGGTAGTTTTTATTCTTACATTACATATGAGGGCCATGGAGTTGAGTATGTTTAGGAATGTGTCGTTAAATTCCAGTACAGCTTCATTAAGGGGTAAGTGTCTGAGGGATGACCAGTTGATAGCTGAGAGCTGGCTGTTTAGTATGCTAGAGTCAACATTTGTTGATTTGAAACATGCTTTGATCTTATGGGGTTTACACATCTGAGGACTGAAATGGAGGACTTTAATTTGGCAGTGGTCATTAAAGGTATCAGGCAATGTTTCAGGGAAGTGATATTTATGGGGGTGAGATATGAGAATTCAGTCAAGGACAAATGATTGATTAGAAGGTTTAGAAGTATAAGTAGGTTTGGATATTAGCTGGGTGAAATCATGTAAGTTAATAGAGAAGGAAGGGGCTTCAAAGGAGAGAGTTAACCAATTTATGTTGACATCACCCATGAGTATGGTTTCATTGGGGAGATCATTGCAGCATAAGGAAAGAATATTTTCCAGTACTTCATTGTTGGTGCCAGGTGGAATGTAGATTGCAGCTACATTAAATGAAGTATGGGTGGTTAGTTTACAGTTTGCAATAAGATGTTCTGCAGGAGAGGTAGGTTGGCAGGAGGTAGTTAGGGAGGGTTAGAGCAAGGTGATTAACAAAGATGATGGCTACTCCACCTCCTTTTTTCATGGTTCTATCTAGTCTCAGGATGTTATAGCCAGGTGAAAAGATATATTTGTCAGTCATATGGGTTTTAACCATGTTTTGTAGAGGGCAATGATGTCAGGAGAGTGTTGAGATATCCAAGAGTAGAATTTGGTAGCTTTGTTTGTTATGCTTCTCATATTAATGGAATATAGATAAATGTGTTTTGGTGGGATATTAGGGTGGGGAGAAGTGGATGGAGTGGAGGTGGTATCACATGGGGAGGGGAGGCCAGGCCCTGGGTTGTGATGAATGTCACCTCTGAGTAGAAGGGAGAGGAGATTGGGGATAGGATGTGGAGTGGGGGTGGCAAGTGGATAGTATTTTGGTTTTCCTTTTGGGGGATTAGGTTTCCAAGTAACTGACTTTATTTTTAGAGGAATGGGTTTTGATTTAGTAGATGGTGGTATTGTCATGAGTAAAAGAGGGGGTTGTTGGAATACTGTGGAATAGATAGAACTAGGTGACCTGAGGACAGGTTTGAGGGGAAAGCTATAAGAGGAGAGGCTGTATAATATACTTAGTGTAATTAGCAGTGCTAGAAGGAGGGAGAAAGGAAGCCATGCTTAGTAGTAGATGGGCAAGGGATTGTTGCAGGAGTGGAGGGGATAAAGGTTGAAATATGTTTAAGGAGTATGAGCAAAAGGTGTCAGAGTTTGCTAGCACTTGGAGGAGAGACTTTAAGATAAGTCAAATAAGTGCAAGAAGGGAGGGGTGATTGGTGGAGTGATTGGGGAGATTGTGAGTGGAGGACTGGGATTAGAGGGTGGGGTTTAATGGGGAGTCATGAACTGAGGGAGAGAATAAAGGAAATCATGCCAGGGGTGGGTGGGAATGGGGGTGGGGTAGATGAACGTACTGAGCCCGAGTGGAGCTGGCTGGCCCCACTGGATGAGGTAAGTGGATGGACCAGGAAACAATCAGTTAGTACAGATTTATGCAGGAGGGTATAATAGACTCAAGCTTAGGGGTTTGAACTTAGAATTGTTTTAAATAAGTACTTACTGTCAGTCAAAATAAATGATTTTGTAACTATATTAGTGTGAGTAGTGTAAGTGGCTTAGTTAGGTGGGATGCAGGAAGAACAGTTACAAAAAATATTAAAAAGAAAACGATTTCTGCTAAAGCAGAAGCTGTTAGCCCAGTATTCATCTGAACAACAGACAGCTAATGCTTCATATATTGTTTGCTGTTCTAGAAACCTTAGCTGTGAAACTCCACATTAACATTTTATTAATAACAGCAGGACATAATCAAAGGATATGAATTTATGGGCAGTGACTGATATACTTTGGGCAGTAACATGGCTTTTGCATTTTTAGCTTGCCTCTGATCTCCAACTTTGTTAGTCTTCTGCTATTACCATAGCAACATTTCTGCTGATTTGTTTTCAGCATTTCCTTTATTTTGTATTAATTTTATGGTATAATACTTACTCATATATAAATCTCATGAATTCTCTTTGCACTGTGTTTATGGACTGTTGTCAGATATGACAATAACAAGCATCCCTTATCTTGAGAATATAGACTTCAATGCACTAATCACAGTTTGATTATTTTGAGAAAATGTAGTAATTATACAGAAATACAAGATTCTTTGCTTCTTTGAAGTGAAAGAAAAAAATGTTGTTATGGTATGCAATGCAGAAAGTACAGTGAAGCACTATTATTCTGTTTCATGTAAAATTCCTGGTCGCTGAATTGCTTATTCTTTTCATTTCACTATTTCCAGTTATGATTCATGTATCATCATAAGGGCTTCTCTTGTCAGTTTATTGGAAAGTATTTTGTCATCTTTGAGCAATAAGCCATTGACAAAAATGACTGAATTTAGTTTTTTGTTCACAAGTCTCATTTCAGCTATGCTTTCTATAAAATTAAATGTTGGTAAAAAGCTCTAGATGCACCAAACAGCATCTAAAACACATCTATTTGAGTATACCAGCCTACTAACCCCCAGCTTTATTCAATTGTTTCTTCAAGAGTTAATTAATAATAATCTTTGTCTTGCTCATTGTGATGTCAAGTTTGGCCACAACCATTGCAGTGGAATGTGTTTGCAGACTGTCAGGTAACCATTTTGGACATTTGAAAAGACAGCAACCATAAAATTATGTCTTGGGGCCACTGAATAATACATTGTCAGTGTTGTTTTGTGTTAACACATGCACACACACTCAAACCACACACATGTGCGTGAGAGTGCTAACTCTATTCCAAATAGCAACCTGCACACCCTTATTCAGAAAGGCTTAAACTTAGCACTATTAAACAGTATATCAAACTTTTGTCATAAGCATGTATGAAACTCAGTGTCTATTATTTGCAGAATTTAGCACTAACACAGATACATTTTGTGAAAGCGGCAAAACGGCCCTCATAAGCATAGTGCATTCGATATTATTTATTATTTATTATTTATTTGTCATTTGTTAAGTGGGTTAGTCCAGCTGAGTCAAATGCCCATTTTCAGTGGAGACCTGAGTTGAAAAGCTCCAGAAAAAAAAAATGACAAGAAATTAACATGCATACGTTCAAAAAACAAGAAAATTACAAAGTTATATCAAACATTGAAAAAAGCAAGAAAAATAACTTAGTTATATCACTGCACACATTTACAGTAACACAAATAATGTGCAAAGTATAAACTGCAGAGTGAACAGTAGATCAGACTTAGGTTCACCCTAGTACATCATTATATTACAGAAAAACAGAACTAGATTAGTAATAAATACAATATAGTGTTGCTATTAACAGAGTATTGGTAGTAAAATGCTAAAAGAATTAGAGTAATGAGAGGAATATAGAGGTGTGTGTGTGTGTGTGTGTGTGTGTGTGTGTGTGTGTGTGTGTGCGTGTGTGTGTTGGGGGGAGGGGGGGTTAAGTAGGGTCCTGACATGGGCAGAAGCTAGAATTAAGAAGATAGTTTTTATGTTCAGTTTTGAAGTGGGTCGAACAAGTGATGTTACAAATATATGGTGGGAGATTGTTCCAGACCTGGGATACAGTGCTTTTATAAAGAAGTTTACCAATGTTTTTGTTGGTTTTATAGATATTAAGAAGGTGTTGTTCACAGCTGTATAGAGTTTTGAGAGGGGCTGTTGAGGGATATGAGAGAGGAAAGGGAAGGACAGGCTGAGGGTTTGTTTAGTAAGGTGTGATTAAAGTGTAATCACTGAAAGAAGAAGCTGGAAAACTCAAGCCATTGAAGCTGTTTTAAAGAAAGGCAATGCTGGGATTTTTATTGGTGATTGCTGGCAAATTGAGCTATGTTGTGATAAATTTGTTCCAGTTTGGTTATTAAGGTAGATTGCAGAAAAATGAGTATTGGAGAGGCATACAAAAGACAGGTTAGGAGAAAATTCTGTGCCAGAGAGTGTTTAGGGTTATAGGCAAGGAAATGATTCGATACAGTCGACACATTTTTTATGTCTTTTTAATACAGTGTTGTATAAGGAGGTCAGATTGTAATTGGTCATCAGTTATAGTACCCGGAAGTATAGTGTGTGAATCAGCTTTGATAAGGGTATTGTCATGTGATGAGATGGAAAATGTGGTTTTATGGTGGTAGAGATATTTAGAGGCTGAGGGTTTGTTTAGTAAGGTATGAGTAAACTGTAGTTGGGAAAGAAGAAGCTGGGGGAACTCAAGCCATATAACTCATTGGATAGCAAGTTGGCTCACAAATAAAACTCAGGAAATTAGGGTGGGCATTTCTACCTTCTACAATTTAAAAAAGACCTGTACCTAGCAGTGCATCCCAAGCTTCAATCCCTGGCCAGTCTTCTTTCATTTTAACTTCTTAGAAATCAAAGTAAATGTTAAGTGTCTGTGGCTCAAGTAGTTTGCAGAGAGCTATAAACTTCCAAAATAAAAGGAAGGCCTTACCACCACGGCGGAGATAAAATCCAACTGTTTAAAAATCCAACTGCTTAGTAAATTAGACACAATAGAAACAACACAATCCAAGTAAAACCAGGATAGTCTGTAATGATAAAGCAAACAGGATTTATGCATTTTTACTGCCTAAATGGATAAAGAGTCATTGGACACTTTCCTCAGTTTTATATGGGGTTCACAACTAAATCCAGTAAGAAGAGGACTAATATAATAAAAAAGAAGTTATTTTAAATCTGAAAATATATATGCAGATATTTTGGGTAATGAAAAATATAAAAGAAAGAAAAAAGAAAAAAAATGATAGGACAAATAAAAAGAAGTACAGAAATGTAAAAAAAAAAAATCAAAATAAAGGAAAATGAAAGTGTAAGTTTACATTATAGAATATAAAATAATATGGATGAAGCTGATAGGGATAGAACATAATGGTATAATATGATTTTGGAAAAATATTCCCCCGGATTTATTATCCCTCTGTGCAGCACTAGCTTAGTCCTGCATGGAGGTGGCCGTTTAGGAGCAGGACGGCAGCGCTCCATGCATAGTAATAGGGTGCGCTGCCTGAGCTCCTAGGCTTACACGGAGCATGTAAGAGGGCAGGGGGGGGTGTGCCTGAGAGCAGAGCTCTCAGAATATTCATGCCCCCACAATGAAGAACAGCAGAAATGGGTATGAAATGAGTGAGACTGCTCATAGGTGACCGCATATCCCCACCAACAGTCCCCCTTGCTTACAACAGCAACAGTATATATAAATAAAATGAAGAAACCCTTTATTTATTTTTTTTAATCCGATTAAAGCTAACCATAGATGCGCAGGTGTGCCCATCGCTTAGCTATGGTTAATGCAGATTAAATGGCTGAAGAGGATAATAAGGAAGATTTATGCAAATGAAGCAGCATAGCAATAGTGTATTTTGAAGAGCTTTCGTCTTACGAGCAGGCATTTCCGGTTCGAGTCCCACTGCAGCACATTTCATTTTCCATGGCAAAGCACGTTATGAGTAATATTTATGTTGCATAACCCACTAAATAACATATTTTCATGAACTGGAGTACTGCAGTAAATGCACATGTGAGGTGTCAGTGTCATAATGAATAAGGCACTAGTAAGCAGGTTTAAGCACAAATAAGCAGTAGTAAGCATATTTAAGCACTAGTAAGCAGGCTTAAGCTCATTTGCACAGCAGTAAGCAATGCCTACACTGGTTAAGCAACTGTAAAGCTAACTCTCTGTAAGCAGATGTAACGGCAGTTTAGCAGTGCTTACCGTCACGCAAACCTGCTTACAAATGCTCAAAAGTGCCTTAATCACTCTGTCTCCAATGCCCCTTGTTCTGTCCATTAACAAAATAAACAGCCATGCAGGTCTCGAACCTGAGACCCTATACACCATAGTCATAGTAGTTAGCCACCAAGCCCTCACAGAAGTACAGAAGAATGAGGTATCAGCAAACAAGTCCTCACCAAAGTAAAACAAAACTGAACCTGTGATAGGAATAAGTATACAGTCATATGTTCCATAACCCACTACATAACATAAATATGTGAACTGGAGTACAGCAGTAAGCCCAGAAGTAAGGTGTAATTATAATAGAGTGTTGAAGTCCCCAGTAAAACACAAAGACCCCATAGAATGTATGTACGCATTAATTATGGATACTAGGCATACATATAAGGTGTAATGAATAATAACTCAATGCCAAAAAGGAATTATAATACAAAATCTAATGTAAGTAATGCTAAGCATTGCACAGGGAAGCTTAGGAGGTGTAAGCAATGTGTAGGCAGCTAACTCATTGTGCCCAGTGGTATACCCCTTTAAACAATGTCAACCAAAGTAAAGCAGGTTTGCCCATAGCTTAGCCTTTTCAAAACTGGCCAATCATGGAAAAGTGCGGTAAATCGTCATTACTTAAACCCAAGAGGTGGGAATACATCTCATAACTGGTTGTAGCTTCCCTTTGCAGGCACTATGGCAGTAAGGGGAGAAGTTGTGCGCTTTCCGGTGAAGCACTGATGCATCCAGGAGTCCAAGGTCATGGCAGGAATCCTTGTCAAAAACCATGATCAGAGACTGCTGTAGGGCCAGTACCAGGGCTCCCAATATAAGACGGAGGCCTGGGACCATCTCACCCGTGACATCACCAGTGCCACTGGCATACCCCATACTGGTGAGCAGGTCAGGAACCACTATGCCAACCTGAAGTGGCGTAAGGGGGACATCTTGGAAGAGGCTAGAGTGGCAAGGGATGTTCCAGTCGTGTGTAAGTATCAACCCAGTATGTGTGTAATAATTGCCAGCTCAGGTATATCATGGATATGTATGGCTAAATATTCCTCTTATGTCCCCCACAGCTGCAATGGAGCTGGCCATGAACCAGGCAGCCCACAACAGTCACCTGGCAAGGTTGCGATGCAAATCAGGTCAGTAATACTCACGCATTTCCTGTCATAGGAAATAAAACTAAAAGTAGTAGTAAATTAATTGCCTGTAAAAAACCTGTATTGTTCATGTCAAGTACTGCATACACTAATAAATATGGCAGGAGGAGTCTCATATTGTTTGTATGTCAATAAAAGTGTAAAAGCCTGACAAAACAGGTCTAACTGCTGGACTGCATGTGTATATTCTGGTATCATATGGTAATGTAGATTTGCAATCATGTAGTCCAACGGCCTGTGTTCTGCCCAGCAACAAAATAAACAGCTTCTGCAAGGCTCAAACCAAGGGCCCTACACATCACATCCAAAGTGATTTCCCACTAAGCCATGTCAGATATACATAACTCTGATGTTTTCAAAAACATACCATCCAGCCCAGTCATTCAACAGTGCAGAGAATGTATTCCAACATTTAGATGTATGTGTGTGTGTGTAAATATATTAATATCTAAACAGATACAACATATCTATATATGTAGAAATATAAATAAATATATATATATATATATATATATATATATATATATATATATATATATAGATATAGATATATATAAATATATATATATATATATATATATATATATATATATATATATATATATATATATATATATATATATATATATATATATACATGCAAATGCTACATCTATAGATATGTATGTCTACACCTATATGTCTAAATATATATGGCAGGTTACATATATATATATATATATATATATATATATATATATATATATATACAGACATCCATCCATAGATAACAATGGGGAAATAAAAACATATATGTCCACATGCAAGGTTAATGGGGTTGAGAGGGACCAAATAATATACGTCTTGTATGATTAGGTATACCCCCAACAGCCAAACACATCCCACCAGCAATACACTACCAAGTGTTGCAGATCCCATAACCAGGACCAGACATGGCATGGACATCCCTAGGATACATATACACAGACAAATATATGTAGATGCAGATATACATATATATGTATACATGTATATAGATGGGTCTACTTCATATAACCGAACGCTCAAATGTTCGAAATTCATATAGCCGAGACAATATGATTGAACATTTGAATGTTAGAAAATGTGAACTAGACCTGTAAAAATGAAAGCAAGCACATTAAACTGTGTATAGCAGGGGGGCTTTGCCCACCTGCACCCCTCACACTGCCCCTACTTAAATATACCAACTCCGAGATAGCACTACAGTGAGAACAAGGGAAATCTCCCGGTCCATGCTGTATGTGATTTCATGTTCAGAATGCCGGTATTTCAAAACTTCGAACATATGGTCTGCGATCATATGGATTTCGAAGTTTTGAATTTCAGCATTCTGAAGGGGGCCCATATAGATATATATGTAACTACACATACACACGCATGTATATGTATATTAAGTTACATATGTAGTACATGCACACAATATGGAACAGCCACTATTCTTACAGTTACCACCTTACCAACCGGAGACTGTATGATCCACCCATAGAAATGACATTCATTGCCTGCAACATATACCCATAGAGATATCAAAGGCTATAACACCACACACAGGTGTGCATAAATGGGAAAGCTTTATTAGTGTACTATTACAGTTGTATGTGCCATGTCATACAGCTGTTTAGACATGGACAGCCACATAAACTGAGTAATGCAACTGTGAAACAGGTATACTAATACAGTAGTCTGGAAATGTTAACAAATTTTGCTGTCCAGGCCAAGGCCATCAAGTAGTACAATAGTAAAGACAGACTGGGCCACAGGATACCAAACAATCAACGGTAAGTAATGCAGGTGTATAGTTCAGCAGCCTCCAACTACACTCTGTAGACAATCCCTAGATGGTAAAGACTTCAGTTGACACACTGGGATGTAACTGTTACATAACACAGCACAACTTACACCATCACAAGCACACAGAAAAACAGAACAGTCTGTATGGCATAGCAGGCTCTACAGGCATGCCACAGCACAGGGTAACATACACCAGTGTGTAAGTGCATCACCACAACCAATGTGAACACAGCCACAGCTACATATGGCATGCTAGCATATTATTACAGTATATAGACTATATTTTCAACACCAACTTCATATGTGCCACCCATACACTAACCCTACATATACTGGGCCGCTACACAGTGTGATCTGCTGCTTGCCTGTCGTATGGTACATGTGTGTGTATGGCCCTACAAACATTTAAGCCAATAGGGTAACATACAGTGGAGCAGCATGTAACCTCAGATAAAACAGGACCAAGAACAATGATATGTACCACAGTCTGTACACAGGCCAAGGTACATATTAACAATACACTCACTGCTGACAATCACCATAAGTACACAGACCTCAGTACTGTACACACAACCACAGAATTTCCAGGTTATGTCATGAAATATAACCCCTACTGTACATTGCATGTGTAGCAGTCTGATATTTCACTAGGTTTTTACCAGATACAATGTCACTAATTACGGTGTACAGTACATATGCAGCCCTTACTGCATGATATCTGTACAAAGGTTGTCAGGGTTGTGGCTGGAGGCACATACTCAGGGTCAATATTGACATATTGCTGTGCTAACCTCATACACTTACTGTTGTAACGGTTTGTTGCACCATAAGTCCTATGAGGGATTTGAAGTCAGTATTTCTCATTGCTGTCACCATCTACAGACTGCAATCCTCACACTACCTTCTGCAGTTCACAGATGGGTGCTCAGTGGTTAACACCTGAAACAAAAAGGCACCACACACTGGCCAGCCTGCAGATGGCCCTACAGATGGATGTTCCCTCATTAACATAGAACTGGCATGGCAGGTATGTAAACATGTAGGACAGCCATATCCACACACACCCTGTTAAACCAACATTACACCAAATGCAGTATAGCAGCACTTACAGTCTGTAGTCAGGTCAGGCACATCCCTCTCCTGTGTGTTGGCCTGTCTCCACAGTGTATGCTGTTAGAGGTACACCCCAATCCATCTGAGATGCTGTTTGCCAAACAACAGATCGAGTTCCTGCTCACAGAGAATGAAAGACCCAACAGCAACATGATGTTCCTAGATATTGGTGTGTGTTTCCATGCAACTGGCTATGGGAATTTTACCACAGCTGTTCCACTTGCAATCAGCTAGATGAGGGCTGCAATTAATGCAGAGACCATCAGCTTATCCTGAGCATCACTTAAAATACACATGCTGCTGCCTAAGCAAAGCAGGTGTAAGTCTCCACATCTACCAGAAGAGAAAGAGAGGCAGAAAGAGGCACAGAAAAGTCAGGGAAGGGAGGGAGAGTAAACCATATGCATGTTTGTGTCACACACCTACCAGTACAGGGTATCAAACCCCCCAACGACTATGCAGTGCTATCACATGTCCATGCAGTTATTGGATGCACCACATAGCTTACATGTTGGGGAGCCTTCAAAACATATATGTGATGGTGAGTGACATCTGCAACAGGGATATGGTAGCTATGTGGTAGATGTAGTACTCGTGCCTGCCCACATGAACAGGTGTCAGCGTCAACACTGCCATGCTCTCACAGGGATGCAGACACATTGCCACACTTGGCAGGGCCAGGAATACAACTCATCATTATTGGGATTGCCACAACACAGTACTGTGCAGGTATCACATGGACCACAGGGGTCATGCGGAGGTTATATGTTCAAAGGGTATGTTGAGGTGTCTGACATCAGACAGCATGCTTCAGTGTGCCAATGAGGGTTGTTGTGAGTGTGAATGTGGTCATACACATCATACACTGCACACACAGACACGGGTGCCAGTACTAACATGCATGTGTGCACTGCTTCACAGGTGAGTTGTGGGTGACAGTGCTAGAAGGCTGTACAAGGCTAGGTGATGGGTATAGCTTGGCATCAGGCCACATGACAATGGTCTGCATTATGGCTTAGGGCTATAGTGTCTGGAGTTGGTCACACAGGTGGGTATTGTATTCACCATCCAGTCACCTAGATGACTATTCCATGTGACCAACTCTGTGCATTGCTTGCCATGTATGTGTTCCTTAGTCTATGATATGGACAGGGTCTGGGATGTGCACACCTCCCACGTGCATGTACAGTAACATGTGGGACTGTACCTGGGGTGTCTGGCCTATGTTGTGTACACTGATCATTATCATCAGATGTGCCATTCCTGGCCTCATGTGGCACGAACTGTTCATGGACAGTGGGTTGGCCCTGCACCTACATTGATAGCATGATACAGGTATTCCCTGGTGTCAGTGGCATCTGTCCATACAGGGCTTGTGTTTCAGGCATGTTTTGTCCTCTGTAGATCACATTTGATGGCACCACAAGTGTTGCAGGTGTTCAGTGGGGAACATCGGGGAGGTGCACTGTCAGCATGTACATGCCTATTCGACTGATGGACAGGGTTCCATGCCCTATGTAGCTCACTGCAATCACATCATGGTTACTATCAGGGGGCAATATGCAGGGCACTACCAACATAGCGGCTGTTGCCTAGGCAAATGTGTGTGTGTGTGTGTGTGTGTGTGTGTGTGTGTGTGTGTGTGTGTGTGTGTGAGAGAGACATGGGTTGAGAATGTACAGTGGGTAATACAAGGCTTGCTAACATTGTTCAGCTGGTATTGATGTCACATTTAGGGGTATGGATTTGCACCCCAGCCTCTTGGCTCTTTCACATCTGTTATCCCTGTATGGTGGACATTGTGATATGTACTTGGCCCACCATATAAGAAGTTTGCAAAACCTGCTCCACATTGAGTCCATTTGTTACACACTCGCAACCACCACTACATAGGATACGAATGACAAACACAGTCACACATACACCTGTCATGTCTGGGATTAGAACTCCTACCTACGTAGTATATTACACTATAGCACTACACCATTATAGGACATGCCACAGAGATGAATGGAGCTGTCCTTCCCCAAAGGTGTATCTCACAGTGAATGACATTAGCAGGATTACCAAAGTAGGGTATTTGAATTGTAGTGAGTGTGACTAGCCTAAAATGCATTGCTCCCAACACAAACATAGAAACACACAGAAACACCCACCAGTGTCATGTGTGGGGATAGAGCCCCTACCAGAGTTATATATCACACTACAGCATGATGCTGTTATAGGATACACCACGGAGATTACTGGAGTTCTCCTTCCCCAAAGGTGTATTTCACAGTGAATGACATCAGCAGGATTGCCAAAGTAGGGCATTTGAATTGTAGTGAGTGTTACTAGCCTAAAATGCATTGCTCTCTACACACACACACACACACACACACACACACACACACACACACACACACACAATTGCCAGGTCTGGGATTAGAACTCCTACCTAACTATTCTATCATACTACAGCAGTAAACAGTTATAGGACACACTACGGAGATTACTGGGCTACAACCTTCCCAGAGGTGTATTTATAGGTGGATAACATCAGTAGCCTTGCCAAAGTAGAGCATTTGAATTGTAGGGAGTGTGACTACCTTAAAAAGTATTGCTCTCTACACAGAGTCAGACAGACACACACACACAAACACACTTACCAAGACTGGGATTAGAACTTCTACCTAATTTATCACACTACAGCAGCACACAGTTATATGAAGTGCTACAGAGATTACTGGGCTACAACCTTCCCAGAGGTGTATTTCTAGGTGGATGACATCATCAGCCTTACCAAAGTAGAGCATTTGTATTGTAGGGAGTGTGACTAACCTAAAAAGCATTGCTTTCTACACAGACAGAGACAGACAGACACACACACAGTTGCCATGTCTGGGATTGGAACTCCTACCTAACTAGTTTATCACACTACAGCAATACACAGTTATGGGATGTGCCACAGAGATTACTGGGCTACAATTCTCCCAAAGGTGTATTATACAGTGGATTACCTCAGCAGGCTTGTCATAGTAGGGATATGAGGAGGACAGTGTGTGTGCATGGGCCATAACCCATTCATCTAGAGGTTGACACACCACATGTGGGCACAAACAGGATCATATTCCACAGGTACATGTATACAGTTAATAGATGACTACTTCCTTGCACAGTCATGTTGCACAGCTAGGTCGTGCACCACATAGTCTATAATGCTGGGGGGACAGGCCTGCATTGCTCCTTGTCACAGTCACCCTCTTCCACACATCGATGTACATCTACCTTTGGCTTATTATAGTGTGTTGTCCTTAGATATATGTTTGTATTCCTGTCCACTGTGTGTGCAAAGCATGTGTGGTGCATACTGAGGAGTGTCTGCACTAACATCTGCAACTGCAAAATATGTCTGGTCCACTGGTGTTTGCAGACATGGCCTTCATGTGTTTACGTGTGTGAGCATGCCCAGTGTGACTTTTCAGTATGTTGTTGACTGATATTGCCTTCATTTCTATAAGTGTGTGTGTGCCCAGTATGCCCATCTGTACTGAATGTGTGGATCAAGTCCAGGTAGTCTGTATTGCAGTGCTGACCTATGTGTTGTACACCTACAGGTAGCATATTGTTTCTGCAGGGTCTCCATTGATAATTTGACATTGACTGTAACTACATTCTACATTGAATGGGGGGCACACCTGACTATTTCTACATTACTACACTGGACACACCTGACTGTTACTACATTTCTACTTAGGATGGGGGACACACCTGACTATTTCTACATTTCTACACAGGATTGGGGGGGCACACCTGATTGTTACTACATGTCTACATAGGCTGGGGGGGGCAGATCTGACATTTGTACACATTTGCTATGACTGTACTGATATGTCAGGTACTCCATTTCATTCTGTAGACTTATCTATCATGCTGACTAGAGGCATACCAGCATACTACAGGTCTTAGCTTTTATTTACCTACATATTAATTTCTGACTTCCTACCCTTGTGAACTGATGTCCTACTGCCTGACCTGCTGTAGTCTGTCTGTGTAGGTCTGGGTGGGGGTTACCCATAGGCCTCATTCAGAGGCCGTAGCACAGCATTTGTTTGTGTTTGTCTACACATGCCCTGCTGGTTGTGACTGTTGTTGGGTATGTGAACTCCCCCTGAATGGCATGTGTGAGTCATTTACCTTGTGTGTATCCCAGTATTGAGGGTGGTGCTGCAGGGCTGCCTATGTTGGATGCACATAGCACACTCCCTACACATGGTTGAGCACAAGTAGTGCCATGTTTAGCATCCATTTTACTGTATGTGAGAGTCAGAGAATAGTGTTATTCCCTGGGTCCCTCCTGTGTCAGTGTATGTGCTATGCATTGCCTCTTTGCCAAGGCCAGGGCATACTGGGCACTCCTCCTTCTGCCTACCGAGGCGGGCTCAGGTTGTTCCTCCTCCGAGTCACTCTGTGCCTGTGCTGGCCTTGGCAATGGTGGTGGGCTGTGTGGCCCTGCCCTGTGCTGTTCCTGCTGCAGCTGTTTCCACAGGATCATATTGTGCAGCATGGCACATATGAGGACAATTTGGGTGCATGTAACTGGTGAGTACTGCAAGGCTCCACCTGATGTGTCCACACATTGGAACCGTGACCTGAGCATCCCAAATGCACACTCTACTATAATTCTGGTCTGTGCGTGTGCCTCACTATGGAGTTCCTGTTCGGGTGTGTGTGCATTTCTGATGGGTGTCAGCCACGGCTCCAGTGCGTATCCAGCATCCCCCACTAGGTGACTGTGAGGGATGTCTCCATTGGCAAATCTCTGGTACAGCTGTGTCAGATGCAAGATGTGGGAATCTTGATGGCTTCCAGGGCAACCAGCACAGACATTCATTATTATGTCCTGGGCATTGCACAGGACTTGGCAGTTGATGGAGGGGAAGCCCTTGTGGTTGATGTAGACCCTACCCCACTCACCGGGTGGTACTTTGATGCATATGTGCGTGCAGTCTATAGCACCCACTTCCTCAGGGTATTTTGCTATTTGGTGGAACAGTTGCATATTGCTTTCCAACGCCTCATGGGTGTTGGGGAAATATACGTGCTCACCAACATGTGCTGACATGGCATCCAGGAACTGGTGGAGTACCCTGGATGCTGATGCCTGTAAGATGCCCATCATATCCCCAGTTGGCCTTTGGAAGGTACCTGTAGCTAGTATTATTATGCCTACACATACCTTGGTATCCACTGGAATGGATTCCCCTGTGTTAGTTCTGTGTAAAAGGCATGGCCAGCACAGCTCAACAATTTGTGGTAGGAGGTCCCTGCCCACCCTATAGTGCTCCACTATCTCCAGCTCATGTAACCCCTGGTAGGTTACCCTGGGTCAGTACACTCTTCTCTGTCTCCTCACTGTGAGTTGGTTGACACCATTCACATCCTCATCACCCTCAGCCTCTTCCACAAGTTGTTGTATGACAGCTATTGTGGCCCCTATCATTTTGCTGTTGTGAGTGTTAAAAGTTTCCCGCTTGTTTACACCGGTGTTGTAGAGTGTGGGAAAAAACAGAGGGGAAGGTGTTTGCATAGTTTATAGTAGTGTTCTGGGCTGGGCTGGTCTGCTGCCTGTGTAATTGGCTGATTCTGATACTTTTCACCTGCCAGCTATGCTAGTTCTCCTTGATTACTGTGGTTTACCCTTTCCATTGTCTTCCTGTTTAAGCCCAGGGGTGCGCCACACAAACAGAGTGCTCAAATGTGCACAGTTCTGCTATTTACTGGTTTAACTTTTTTTTAAAACCTTTAAAACAAGGTGTGTGGTGCACACACCCACTTAGTCAATGTAAAGAGTGCTAGGCATATTCAGACATACCCCTTAAGCTTAGCTGTGCTAAGCTAGGAGCAGTCCCAGGCCACAGGGCTCCAATCCGCTTACAGTATGCCTGACACCCCCCCCCCATGATGTCAGCTAACTAATATGCTTGCACCAAGCTATTCCTACTCTTACACTGTTGGGGCTTGACTAGCATGCTGGGGAAAACTGGGATTCACTATCATTCTCCTCATTTGCATAGGATTGCCTGCTAATGCATAGTTACATGTCTCACACTGAGCCTCCCCCCTTTGCAGCCACTACTCCCTGGCCATGTTGTCTTCTGCCTGCCATTGGCTTGCATGGCAGAATAGTGATTTTTGTTAGAATGCTTAATTTAGGTTTATGTTGTTATTTTCCCCCAATCTCGTTTGTGTGCTGCTGCCCAATGCTTAAACAGCCGAGATTGGCTAAAAAAAAAATAAAAGTTGATTTTTTTTTTTAATTTTTTTGGCTGTTTGGCTGCTTGCTTCCTAACTGATATGCAGCCTTTATTTGGAGCTGTTACAGCTCCGTTTTTGATTTTGCAGAAATTTACTCGGTCACTAACCGAGTACATTTCTACAGATCGCACTAGTCCTGCACAGCTGGTTGTAAGCTTCCTGGATCACAAATTCACCTCATTTGCATGGATTTCTCAAGCAAATGGGGTGATTTGCATACAGGGGCTTAGTCCATGCAGTATTAGTGCAGGAGCGCTCGTCCGCGCCCCTGCAGGCTATTGCTGGATTGCATGGCAGACATATTGCCTGCTAGAGCTCCTGCACGGATCTTGCATGCCATGCAAAGTATAGAGAATCCAGGGGATTATTTTATATACCCACGGAAC
Source organism: Protopterus annectens (assembly GCF_019279795.1). Classification (NCBI taxonomy): domain Eukaryota; kingdom Metazoa; phylum Chordata; order Ceratodontiformes; family Protopteridae; genus Protopterus; species Protopterus annectens. The sequence continues at coordinate 798,515,066 of NC_056729.1, forward strand.
AAATTAAAAGAAGATTAGGAAAAAGGAAATGGGATTTTTGTATGAAATGTGTGAAATTTTGTGGACATTCTTTAGGTAAATTATTAGTTGAAGATAATATGAAATCTAAGACAATGGAAGAAAGTAACTGCACTGTGTGTAGTGAATACTATATAATGAACATTTTCTACTCAAATTGTAAAAAACAGAATGTTTTTGGAAACAAAAATAAGAATTAATTTAAATGGAAATATTTTAGAAATGTAAATATTGACATAATACTACTTGGGACAGTTCAGATTTATTAACACCTACACTAAGTATACAGGATCTAACTCAAGAACATCCCTACCACATTTCTGAGCTTTCAAGTCACTCAAAAAGATTGCAGAAAATGTACATGCTGTCTTCACTTCATGATAACCATTATGAATCCCCCTCACTATTTAATGCTGCAAGAAAATCAGTAGGAAAATCTAAAATTATGAGGAAGAAGGTGTACGTTATAATTTTGTTATCTGTTCACTCAGAATTATGTACATTTAATGTAGTCATTAATGAATCCCAGGGGAAATGTGAGGTTGATGAAATATTATTTCTAAAAAAGGGACCGGATGAAGATATATGAGCTAACATAAGTAAGAAGTAAAAAGTGATGAAGAATTATTTTTTTTTACTTTAATTAATTATGATGAAACAAGTGAAAGAATATGTAGTAAAAATATGTAAATAGTGCAAAGTATGTATTATGTTAAATAAAATAAGTCCTACTCAAGTGCTATAGGTTATTTTATATCTACCTAAGCTACTACCAACTTAAACAGTTGGGACATCAATTTAATGTCGCATTTGAAGATTGATGGTGAGCACATAGGAGAGACACTGATCAAACAAATGGTGTGGCAATGGAGGCAGCAATGACACCCAGCTATGCCAATCTATTTATGTATGGGTGGGAAACCACTCATATACTACATAGTAAGTATAAAAATAATATTGTGACAATGTATCATTTTATTGATGGGCCCCAGGATTCACGAATCCTCCATGTAAGACTTAATAAGTCTTACTCGGATGCTGCAGTTGAACGGTATGACGTCAGCGTGCCATGAATATGCATGAGGGTACGCGGACCCAACCGTAAGTCCTACACAGACCGTGTAAGAAAGCAGTCTGACTGCCGAGCAGTCTAAATGTCCATGCCCCTGCAAGTGTTTAAAAAAAAAGGAAATAAACAAGAGCGAGTCCGCTCAAATGTCCCTGCACCCAGTACCTCACTGCCTGATATTGTAAACCCCCATCACACATCTAAAACGCATAACCATAAAAAATTTTTAAATACCCAAAATAGCTGCCTGTATTTGCACGTGTGTGCACGGGTGTGCCCATTGCTTAGCTACAGTTAGCAATTCTCACATGGAAGAGCATAAGAAAGAATGTTTATGCAAATCACACCAAATAGCAATGGTGTAATGGTAGAGCGTTCACACAAAGAAGAGGCATTCACGGTTCGAGTTGCACCACTCCCTTTCGTATTTATTTTTTAAATCAGTATATGGAATAATACCCAACATATATGTGTAACACAACTAAAAAGCAGTGAAATGGCCAATGTATCAGTGAATAAGATAAATATTTTAAAGGATCCCAATATAAAACTGCCCGCAGTTAAGCAGCGCTACACCCAGCGCAATATAGTTGCCCATAGCTAACTCGCACCATTGAGCAATGTGGAGCAACGTAGAGCAAAGTTGCTTAAATACAGCCACGCCCCTTAACTTGTCTGGACAGTAGTAAAATAAAATACAATGATAAGTTTTGAACCCAGGACACTGTGCACCATAATCAAAGTACTGAACCACTAAGCCACGACAGCTTAGGAGAAACATCCACTGTTAACATACATATATATATATATATATATATATAGTAATAAATGTTTGGTTAACCATTGCTAAGCATGTCTGAAGTCAGCCGAGAATATTCAAAAATGGCCAATCACAGAAAAGTGCGGGAAATGCTGCATATTTAAGCCGCATAGGCGGGAATACTTGCAATAACTGATTGTAGCTCACATCTGCAGTTAGAATGTCTGGTGCTGGAGAGGGTACACGCTTTTGAGCACAACTCTGGGGCATTGAGGAGTCAAAATATATGGTTTGGCTCCTAGTCCATCAGCATGAGACTCGACTCCTGCAGGGCCAGTTCCAAGGAACGGAGTATAAGGCGGAGGCTTGGAACCGGTTGACTCATGAACTCACCAGTGTCACAGGCATCCCTCGGACTGGTGAGCAGGTCCGTCGCCACCATGCAGACCTGAAGAGGCGGAAGCAGGACCTTCTGAACCAGTGGATCCAGGAGGCCCGTCAAATGCGGGATGCCCCACTACTAAGTAGGTAGCCATGGAATGCAGTTTGTAAGATAAGCTAATATAGTCTAAATAATGGATAGGTATGTCTCAATATCCCTTTATTTACTCAACAGCTGCAGGTGCTCGCGCTATGAATCAGCAAGCCTATGTAGATAGGCTGCTAAGGCTGCGCCACCAGGCAGGTTAGTAAATATTCTGCATGTATTGTTACATGATATATGTGAGTGAGCATGAGAAAAGTGTTTAAGCCCAATAATACAGCAATAAAATGTCCTGATTAAATCCTCTGCATGTACTGTTATATAACAAACGTCAGTGAGACAGAAATAGAGTGCGCTAACCCACCAATCAAGGTAAAATAAGTCTGGAATACTATCCCTGCATGTACTGTCATAACATATAAGTGAGCAGGCCTGAAAAAGAGAGTTGTAACCTATCAAGAAAGGTATAATATGTCCTGAATATGTCTTCTGTATGCACTGTAATAACAAGTAAAGGAGAGAGCCTGTAGAAAAGAGTGTTCAATGTAATTAATAAAGGTATATACTTGGAGTGTGTCTGTGTCACTTACTTTGAAATGTTGTTGTACCCTTGCAATAATAAATAGTACTGTTGTATTAGGTGCTGTCAACCCACAGTTGTGCAGTCCCATAGGAAGTGGATGAAGGAACTGGCAGTAGCTGTGAAGTATAAAATATTAATTCCCTGAATAAAACATCTGCATGTACTGTTACATATCATAAGTCAGATAGGCAGGAATAGAGTGTAGTAACCCATGAATAAAGCAAAAACATGTCTGGAATACTATCTCTGCATGCACTGTCATAGATAAAATGTGAGTGAGCCTGTAAAACAGTCTTGTATCCTATCAATAAAGGTATAACATTTCCTGAATAGGTCTACTGTATGCAGTGTAATGTCAAATACAGGAGAGAGCTTGTAGAAAAGAGTCTTAATGTAAATAAGAAAGGTATAATATTTGCAGTGTGTATGTACCAGTTACTCAGAAATGTTGTTGTACCCTTGCAGTGAAGAAATGTTACTCTGTAGTAGTAAGTGCTGACAACCCCCAGTAGTGCAGTCCCATATAAAGTGGATGAAGGAAGTGCCAGTAGCTGTGAAGTATGCAACAGTCCTAAACAGTTTTGAAATGGCTGACATGCATAGGTAAATCTGGCACACGAGTAGCCTGTCAAGGTGTTCCCCAGAAACCTTAGTATGTTACCTGAAAAGTAGGGTTGTGTAGAAAACAAGTGAAAAAAGCCATGTGAACACACGCAGATCTGCAGATACATAAACAAGTCAATTTAATACAAGTATATAGCAGTAACATCTGCATCCTGGACAGTTACCATGTCAGATATAGGCCAGGTATATCATGAAGTAGCAAAACCCATAATGCAATCAAATGCATGTTGCTTATTGTAAGAATACATGTAGGGGTTATACACCTGCAGTCAATAGGAATGTAGTGTACAGTTAAAGTACTAATAAGATGTTAATGGAGGTTTCTTTTTACACCCTACTCCATGTGCATAAACAATGCAATTCCACACCTCACTGGGTATGTGTAATCTTATAACATTTGTTGGGACATATGTCCTATTGTAATAAATAATCTGCACTTACTTTGATGCATGTCCCCTGTTAAAACACCACAATCTTGGTGGCCTGTTGCCACGAATCATCCCTGCATGCTGTTGGAATGTCCACTGTCGTTCAATACATGCATGTGTTATGCTTGCTGTTCAACTGTTGTAACCCTGCTGTGTTGGGTTAATGGGAATATTACTGCATGCTGTTACAACTAACTTGGAATGCTGTTGTCTATGTTGTAATTAAACACACCTAATCACAGAATGTATGGGAAGGCCGGTCCCAGCGGACCCACCTGTCCCACCTCAGCTGGCAGTTGCACCTGGCACCAGCAGGTCTGGTGCCCAGCCAGGGCCACCCTCCTCCATAGGTCCTGTGGCACCTTCGGGTGGAAGCACTGCAGGGGATGGGGCTTGCCCCCCCCTGCAAGCGTGGGCAGAAAAGGGCCTCCTGTCACCCTCCAAAGGGTCTGGGTTGTGGTGCATGGGGAGATCCAGGGTTTAATCGCTGATCCCCTATGCCAGCTCGAGGCGAGAGTGGAGTGACTCACGGGTGAGCCTGCCCCTCCTACACAGCCCCCAGCACAGTGACCCTTGGGTCTGTGAAGGTCCAGTGGTGACTGCCCATGGGTGGGGATTTCAGTCTCACTGTTACCATCTGTGGGCTCATGGGCTTGCGATTTCCAAACATCCGTCCCCGTCAATTGTGTTTACCCACCCCATGTGTCATACTCCACCCCTGTATGCATCTTGTTTGTCTTGTCTGTTTACCTACCCAACCTACCTCCCCAAATATACTTACTTCCTGTACCTCACTTTCCACTCATCCCTGGAACATAAAAAAAAAAAATGGCAATCTGTACCCGAAAAAATTACGCCCATACATAGCTTCCCATTTCGCACACATGTCCATTGGACATGTACACTGATAATTCTAATTGGCAGCACAACAAACTATGTTGTCCTCACCCCTCTCTCAGGGGTGGAAGGTTTGAAATTTCACTCCAAAATTTCAACATATGCACAGCTGTTGCTGGTAAAGAAATGGGCAGCTATGGACCTTCCCTACACCCGTCCTGCACATCCCAAACTTGTTTTCCTACTGTCTTTCCCTCTCTGTGCCCCCTTTTTCACCACTTTCCTATCTCTCCATTTTCTTTTCCTTCAAAGAAATTAGCACAGGGGTTAGCGGGAGTAAGCACTTTTAAGCAGTAGTAAGTGGGTTTAAGCAAGTGTGCGCATGTGCGCACTTAGCTAAGCATCGCTAAGTGTCGAGCAAACCCGCGCAAACCCGCTTACTACTGCTTAAAAGTGCCTTAGTCACTCTATGGCAGGGCCCTTGTTCTGCTGAGCAGCAAAATAAAAAAAAACACTGCCAGTCTCGAACCCCAGACGATTGACACAATAGACTGCATGAATTACCACTAAGCCATAGCAGATATACAAATCGCTTGGTTCTGAAATTACAATGAGGGAATGTAAATGGAAATTAGGAATGGTATAACACAAACCCTTTTCTGTGGGTCTTTACCAGCAGTGGTTGTGGAATTGCATGACATGACTGTGAAAGGAGAACCAGCCATCCTAACAGGGAATAATGTTACAGTAGCACCCTACAAACACCACATAGTATCAGACCAGGATAAACACTGGCCACAGGAATACAGTGCAGTAACCACATTTGTATGGCAGTTAATTGTGTAAGTGAGAAAAAAGTACATACTCCTATGTATCCTGTGTTCGCATTTGGAGGGGTGCGTACATGTCTACACTGAGATGTGTGTACTGAAAGCAGCAACATGCAGGTATGAATACAACATGCACATAACTGGCTACAACCCTAGCATCAGATAAGAGACATATACCAACCTTCAGACTGACACAATGGTGTCCAGAGCAAACAAGAATGGGCCCCACCTTTGAAATCTGAAAGGGCTATGCCTACCTAACCTAGCATGTTATAGCAGTGGGCTGTAATCACAGTGAGTAATGCAATCACCAAACAGCAGGCTGCATGCAATTACTGAATGGTGGGCAGCAATTGGTGCAGAGACTGTCACATGCACAAGTGTAGATACCTAGAAAAGCAGGCTGTACCTGCAGTCCACACATGCAATTATATCATTGCAGGTATCGTGAGATAGAGAGTGAGAGAGAAAGAGAGACACACACACAGAGTGAGACAGAGACAGAAGAGAGGGAGAAACAGAGACCAAAGGTTAAATAGAGGGCAAAAACCCAAAATAAACCAGCAAAAAATATCATAAGTCAGATAGGCAGGAATAGAGTGTAGTAACCCATGAATAAAGCAAAAACATGTCTGGAATACTATCTCTGCATGCACTGTCATAGATAAAATGTGAGTGAGCCTGTAAAACAGTCTTGTATCCTATCAATAAAGGTATAACATTTCCTGAATAGGTCTACTGTATGCAGTGTAATGTCAAATACAGGAGAGAGCTTGTAGAAAAGAGTCTTAATGTAAATAAGAAAGGTATAATATTTGCAGTGTGTATGTACCAGTTACTCAGAAATGTTGTTGTACCCTTGCAGTGAAGAAATGTTACTCTGTAGTAGTAAGTGCTGACAACCCCCAGTAGTGCAGTCCCATATAAAGTGGATGAAGGAAGTGCCAGTAGCTGTGAAGTATGCAACAGTCCTAAACAGTTTTGAAATGGCTGACATGCATAGGTAAATCTGGCACACGAGTAGCCTGTCAAGGTGTTCCCCAGAAACCTTAGTATGTTACCTGAAAAGTAGGGTTGTGTAGAAAACAAGTGAAAAAAGCCATGTGAACACACGCAGATCTGCAGATACATAAACAAGTCAATTTAATACAAGTATATAGCAGTAACATCTGCATCCTGGACAGTTACCATGTCAGATATAGGCCAGGTATATCATGAAGTAGCAAAACCCATAATGCAATCAAATGCATGTTGCTTATTGTAAGAATACATGTAGGGGTTATACACCTGCAGTCAATAGGAATGTAGTGTACAGTTAAAGTACTAATAAGATGTTAATGGAGGTTTCTTTTTACACCCTACTCCATGTGCATAAACAATGCAATTCCACACCTCACTGGGTATGTGTAATCTTATAACATTTGTTGGGACATATGTCCTATTGTAATAAATAATCTGCACTTACTTTGATGCATGTCCCCTGTTAAAACACCACAATCTTGGTGGCCTGTTGCCACGAATCATCCCTGCATGCTGTTGGAATGTCCACTGTCGTTCAATACATGCATGTGTTATGCTTGCTGTTCAACTGTTGTAACCCTGCTGTGTTGGGTTAATGGGAATATTACTGCATGCTGTTACAACTAACTTGGAATGCTGTTGTCTATGTTGTAATTAAACACACCTAATCACAGAATGTATGGGAAGGCCGGTCCCAGCGGACCCACCTGTCCCACCTCAGCTGGCAGTTGCACCTGGCACCAGCAGGTCTGGTGCCCAGCCAGGGCCACCCTCCTCCATAGGTCCTGTGGCACCTTCGGGTGGAAGCACTGCAGGGGATGGGGCTTGCCCCCCCCTGCAAGCGTGGGCAGAAAAGGGCCTCCTGTCACCCTCCAAAGGGTCTGGGTTGTGGTGCATGGGGAGATCCAGGGTTTAATCGCTGATCCCCTATGCCAGCTCGAGGCGAGAGTGGAGTGACTCACGGGTGAGCCTGCCCCTCCTACACAGCCCCCAGCACAGTGACCCTTGGGTCTGTGAAGGTCCAGTGGTGACTGCCCATGGGTGGGGATTTCAGTCTCACTGTTACCATCTGTGGGCTCATGGGCTTGCGATTTCCAAACATCCGTCCCCGTCAATTGTGTTTACCCACCCCATGTGTCATACTCCACCCCTGTATGCATCTTGTTTGTCTTGTCTGTTTACCTACCCAACCTACCTCCCCAAATATACTTACTTCCTGTACCTCACTTTCCACTCTCCCCTGGAAAAAAAAAAAAAAAAAAATGGCAATCTGTACCCGAAAAAAAATTACGCCCCATACATAGCTTCCCATTTCGCACACATGTCCATTGGACATGTACACTGATAATTCTAATTGGCAGCACAACAAACTATGTTGTCCTCACCCCTCTCTCAGGGGTGGAAGGTTTGAAATTTCACTCCAAAATTTCAACATATGCACAGCTGTTGCTGGTAAAGAAATGGGCAGCTATGGACCTTCCCTACACCCGTCCTGCACATCCCAAACTTGTTTTCCTACTGTCTTTCCCTCTCTGTGCCCCCTTTTTCACCACTTTCCTATCTCTCCATTTTCTTTTCCTTCAAAGAAATTAGCACAGGGGTTAGCGGGAGTAAGCACTTTTAAGCAGTAGTAAGTGGGTTTAAGCAGTGTGTGCGCATGTGCTTAGCTAAGCATCGCTAAGTGTCGAGCAAACCCCGCAAACCCACTTACTACTGCTTAAAAGTGCCTTAGTCACTCTATGGCAGGGCCCTTGTTCTGCTGAGCAGCAAAATAAAAAAACACTGCTAGTCTCGAACCCCAAACCATTGACACAATAGACTGCATGAATTACCACTAAGCCATAGCAGATATACAAATCGCTTGGTTCTGAAATTACAATGAGGGAATGTAAATGGAAATTAGGAATGGTATAACACAAACCCTTTTCTGTGGGTCTTTACCAGCAGTGGTTGTGGAATTGCATGACATGACTGTGAAAGGAGAACCAGCCATCCTAACAGGGAATAATGTTACAGTAGCACCCTACAAACACCACATAGTATCAGACCAGGATAAACACTGGCCACAGGAATACAGTGCAGTAACCACATTTGTATGGCAGTTAATTGTGTAAGTGAGAAAAAAGTACATACTCCTATGTATCCTGTGTTCGCATTTGGAGGGGTGCGTACATGTCTACACTGAGATGTGTGTACTGAAAGCAGCAACATGCAGGTATGAATACAACATGCACATAACTGGCTACAACCCTAGCATCAGATAAGAGACATATACCAACCTTCAGACTGACACAATGGTGTCCAGAGCAAACAAGAATGGGCCCCACCTTTGAAATCTGAAAGGGCTATGCCTACCTAACCTAGCATGTTATAGCAGTGGGCTGTAATCACAGTGAGTAATGCAATCACCAAACAGCAGGCTGCATGCAATTACTGAATGGTGGGCAGCAATTGGTGCAGAGACTGTCACATGCACAAGTGTAGATACCTAGAAAAGCAGGCTGTACCTGCAGTCCACACATGCAATTATATCATTGCAGGTATCGTGAGATAGAGAGTGAGAGAGAAAGAGACACACACACAGAGTGAGACAGAGACAGAAGAGAGGGAGAAACAGAGACCAAAGGTTAAATAGAGGGCAAAAACCCAAAATAAACCAGCAAAAAAAAAATACAAAACCGTAACACACGGAGCAGGGAAATACAAAAGTAAGGTATGTAACTCAAATGTATGTGTTGCCATGTTGTAGATGTTCCCGAAGAGAACTCTACACACTGCAAATCATCCATGTGTGGCAGCAGTATGTATCTATCTGTATCTGCACATGTGCATAGGGCAAGGGACATACTGCAACTGTTAGTGAAGGGTGGACAGCTATCTGTCAGTGAATGTTGATATGTGCATATATCCATGTAGGTCGTAGTGTATGGCCTCGAAGACAGCATGCAGTGTGCAGGAGTGGCCTTAGGTCAACTGGTGCCCTAGGCAAAAGGGCCCCACGGTGCACCCTACCACATTTCCTGGTGCCCCCATCCTTGTGTCCACAAAAATAGTGGAAAAGCACCCCTGCTAGAGCGGTGCCCTAGGTGGCCGCCCAGTAGGCCTATGCCTAAGGCCAGCTATGGTAGTGTTGATATATGTCATGTGGTGGTTAAATGCTGTGGGACAGATTTGTCAGATCTGATGTGGTACAGACAGTGAGGCATGCTAATGCTACAAGGGCTAAGGATACTCACATGCATTCTGCACAACACTGTGCAATGTAATCACATACCTGTACATCCCACAACTGTCACATAAGTGAGATCCCCACCATGAAAGATGGACTGTACATGTGCCTATATGTACATCCATGTGCACAGCAATGGATGTGTACTTGTATGTGTATAGATATGCATATATATAATATAATATATATATATATATATATATATATATATATATATATATATATATATATATATACATATAGAGTGAGAGAGACAGAGAGACACGGGGTCATATGTATCGCAACAGGTGTGTGGTGAACAAGGCATGGACTGTAGACAAGTGTTAATACTGCAGTGCCATTCCACCTTCCCAAAACAGTGTACCCATTAACTAACACATAGGCAGGGATCTACCTAACAGTGAAGGTGTGATAAGGGAACATGGGACACAGGTGGACAGTAGCCTCCACTGTGATGAAGACAGTGCCACACTACACCTGTATTCTGTCTGTGTGTAATCTGTCTGTGTGGTATATGTCATGACAACAGGTGTGTCATCTATGGAAGTATAGGGTAGGGTTCCCCTCTACTCATCACAATGCCCTGTGTGGTATGTACTTCACATGACAACTACACCAGGTGAACAGGCCACAGACAGACCTCCCAAAGGGTAATACTGTCTGCAAACAGATGCCCTATGCAGACTGACTCACAAAACCACAACTACACTGTATTGCATACTGGCCACACAGAGGTAACTTCTGCCGGACATACAGAGGTATGTCACACCTAGAGCTGCGTGACAAGCACCATGGCAACATATCACAATCCCTCGGGGTTGCACCCTCTAGGGTCCTAAATCTTATCAGCTCACTAAACAGCACATGTTGGAGGGATAGGTTCCCATTTCAGACATATGCCATACACCGGAATAGACCACATAGCAATAGCAAACAAGGCTCCTCCTTAGCAGTTGTTATAAATAACCCTGATGATTGTGTGGGAGATTGTTAATACACCCCAAGAAACATCTCTGTGGTTCAGGTTGGCAGGGGCAAGTGAAACCAAAGTACATGTGTGTCAAAGGCCAGGGTAGCATCTGGCTAGGCTGCCGTAGGCCCTAGGGCCAATAGCATATTACCTACCTATGACACTATGCACTCACACATGTACTTAATGCATTAACTGCTATGTGAGGTTGAATAAGTGTAACGCTGAATGTGTGCAAGGTCTGTAAATGTGTGATAGCTTAGTGTGATGTTGTATCTGACATGGTAGTTCCTAACCTAGCTGTGAGGACAGCAACTGATGTGTAATGTACTGTTAGGTAGACATAGTAGTATGGCATATGATGTGACATAGTTCTCCGTTGATGAATGTGGTGTCTCATTGTAGGCTAAAGCAATACATGTATGCTTAGTTAGTGGTACTGCAGGTGAATCCATCACCAATATGAACTGTAGTACTACCTGAAGCTGTAGGGCTAAACAGCACAGTATGGTGTGCTAACACATTGCTTGGAAACACTGTCATGTGTGTTTCCTGTAGTCTGCACAGAGGACAGACTGCAGGCATAAGGGTGTGTAAGTAGTGGTACACAGCACTGTATGGTACACAGGTAATGCTCATCTGTGTTGGCATACAGTGGTGCGTTGTATGTTTGCCTGATGTGTGTGTGTGATTATGCCTGTACAATGGCTGCAATCATATGTGTGTTACAGGGTTAACGTGTGTATCCAGCAACATCTATATTCTGTTACAGCAGTATGCCACCTATAGTAACAACAGGACACATCTGTTAGGCAGGGCTATGGCATCAATGACTAGGGTGTTTGATTGGTACTACCGTACCTGTACTTTACATCCATTGCAATGGATGACATCTCTGTTCATCTCTGTTCATGCATTGGTGTGATATACACCCCTGTCTTCAGGTTATGCAATGTGTCACAAACAGTGTGTCGGGTACTGTTGTATTGTGGTGTGATTTATAGAGTCTGCCAGGCAGTGTTAGTTAGTTGTGGCCTGAGAACCAGTAAGTGTTATTGAACGTGTGTAACCACTGACAGACAATAGGATGGTATATATGTCAGTAAAGTGATGTCTGTGGGTAAAGGTGTAAAGTGTACCACAGGACACTCTCACACATATTGTTCATATCTTTTTCAGCCAGATGGCCCACCAACGTAATCCAGCTTACACTGCAGAAGAGGAAGAGGTGATAGTCAACAGACTTTTGCAGCAGTACACTATGCTCTTCTCCAGAACAAGCCAGCACCAGCAGGAGCAGACTGCACTGTGGCAGGAACTTGTTAGTTGGGTAAATGACATAGGCATGCATAACCAGACATATGAGCAGGTACGCCATCACTGCAGTGATTTAATTAGACAAGTCCGGTGGCGTGCATCTGATATCCAAAGACAGCAGCTTGCCACAGGTGGTGGGGTGGCCATTCATCCCCCCCCTCACCAGAGTGGAGGAGCTGCTCCTAAGCGTGGTTGATCCTGGACAACAGCTACGGCAACCTCTGACATGTGTTGTAATGGAGGCTGGAGCCACCCAGCACATCCACCTGGAGCAAGCAGGTAATATGCCCTATCTGTAGACTACAGTTAACTGTATTGTTAGATTATGTGTATGTGAGATGTGTACTGTGTATTTAGCAGTTCCGCTGCCTACTGTTGTGCAATACGGATAGTTTGTATAATATCCCTACACCTGTGAATGTTGACTGTTGTACTGCAGTTTAGCATACCCACTGTAGCAATGCCACAGTTGTGGCCACTGATGAACCGTCTCATATTCTCGTAGGTCCCTCTGGTGTGACGGCAGAGCAGCCGATCCATGCTGTTGAGTGTGTTATACCTGCAATGTCGGTAATGAAATATGCATGTCATAGGTGAGGTGTAGGCCATGTACACGTAACACACCTACGCATAATGCATGCCATGCATGTTTGCTGTGAGACGTTGCACAGCTGAGTAATGTCAGTAGCTGCCTCAATGACATGCAATACACAGAGCATGACACACAGTTGTGGCAACCCCATACTGCACATTGGATAGGCATAGTTGCAACACCTGTACACAACATAAGACATTTATCACATGTAGAACACAAAGTAATGCTACATATGGCATAACCACACACCCGCTGTAAGGTCACACGTCAGTATACCACATGTCATCCACACACACACATGATGTACCTCAGGGGTAGAGGCCTATCATGGGGCTGTGCAACACTCTTCAACACATAACACAGTCATGTTAGGCAATGCTCCCTACTGGGCACCTCATACACCCATGTACACAGTGGCTGTGTAATAGTGAACGTATCCATGGCACTGCAGTTCAGGTACAGCATGCTAGGCGGTGGTCTGTCACACAGTAGTAGCCGTGAGTGACCAAAAGATGGATGATGATGATGGCGCATGGTACTACACCCCATCCAGTTACAGTGACCACAGTACTACACATAGCAGTCTTTGCTGTGCACATCATTGTTCTGTGTGTGCAAACACATGCACCTATATACACCATGCATATCATGTTGTGTGTGTGTTTACATATGCTAGTATACACATTTTGCACAACAGCTGCCATCTGTACAAATAGTCACATATATTTCCTGGAATGCTATTGAGTGTATAGGTCACATGACACACATTGGGTATGTGTGGTGTTTAATGTTGTAGTTGTGTAGCATGCCATGTCATGGCTGGCAACAACATATCTGCAATATGTCCCACACACATCATAACCACAGTGCAATGTCCATGTCGTGCATTGGGATTCCTTCATGTCTACATGCACCACTCATCCAATGTCTGTACATTGCATGCATTTGCTACACCTGTGCCCATTATTATGTGATATGGACACAGACACTGTCATCACACATGAAAATCTATGTGTCACACAGATGACACATGCAGCCATGGTATGTATACCATTGAGTGATGGTGCACATGACATTGCAGAGCAGATAATACTTGCACAGCAATGTTGTGTTCATGTACACATTGTGTTCCAGGGTGTAGCCAATCACTGCACAACTACACACATGCATCAAAGCCATGTATAATGTCATTAGATAGAGCTGTCTACACTTGCACTGCATGGTGTTGAGCAACACATGGTCTGCCTGCTAACACGTGTGTGGTGACTGTTTGCCTTGTGATACTGTCACCCACCATCACCCACTATTGTGTATGTGTTGGATTGCTGGTGTGTGTGTGTGTGTGTGTGTGTGTGTGTGTGTGTGTGTGTGTGTGTGTGTGTATGTGCTGTGGTGAGCAGTGTGTTTCTGTGCATGTGTGCAGGTGTGCATGTGTGCATGTGTTCATTTGTTCATGTGTTCATGTGTGCATGTGTTCATGTGTTCATGTGTTCATGTGTGCATGTTTGCATGTGTGCATGTGTTCATGTGTGCATGTGTGCATGTGTGCATGTGTTCATGTGTGCATGTGTGCATATGTGCATGTGTTCTAACATCATGTACAGATTGTAAAGTGCGTTTCCTGTCTTCCTTCCACAGGTGCTGTGTTAGGCATGGCTGAATGTAGCAGGGAACCTGATGTCACCGCCACTAATAGTGGAGATGATGAGACATGTATTGTGGCACAGGAAGGTCTGACAGGGTCTGTCGTTGGTCCACCAATCGACAGTACACAGCGTTCAACCCCATCTATGCGCAAACTCATACTGCCAATACATCCCTCGTCACCAATGGCCATAGCTGAGGGACAGCATACAGTTGGCATTGACCAGGAGAGTGTGGTACCTATGGCACGTGCATCCGCTCACAGCAGCCATAGCCAGATTACTGGAATGGTACCACATAGGCGGATGTCCAGGGGTTCTCGTGGGAGCACCACTGGTCGTATTGCCCCTGGCAGACGTGCCCCCTGAGGTATTACAACCTCCATTATGTTCCGGGCTGTAATGCAGGCACAGGTACGTATGGAATGGTACACCCAACAGGGACTAAGGGCGCAGAGGGCCCATTACACTGCTATCAATGACAGCATCCGTGACCTTGTCGGTGCCATCCGGAAATACACCGAGGTCATTGATAGCCATTGGAGGGAGACATTAGATGTTCTCCACAATGTGTTAGCCATGAGCCAGGACCGTACGGGAAGGATGAGAAGTCAACACAGATGCATGCCAGCAACAGCATCAGCAGGCAGTCGTCGCGGACGGACCAAGGATCACAGCCGCTCCCGTAGCTGGGGCTGGCCTGTCCATTGACCATCCTACTAGACCACGTTCACGTGGCACTGGCCAGTCCCAGCAGGGACATGGGTCCAGTCATCATACCTCTGCCTCTGATGATAGCACCCAGTCAGATTTGGTACCCGATACTGCCTGTAGCACCCCTGCTAGGCACAGGTACAGTGTCCATGGCCGGAGACAGTGATCTGTATGGCCTAGCAGGTACAGTCTGTGGCTGTCCCTCAACCGCCCGTATATGGCAGCCACATGGTGGAGTTGTGTGCATACAGACACACACACACATTTACCATACAACTAGGGCTCACACATACACACACACATTACATCAACATTGGCCCATGCAGTACTGTTGTCCCTCACACACACACACACACACACACACACACACACACACACACACACACACAGACATGCCAATTGGATGGGTCAATATCGGGCTCTAGCAAACCTACAACACACCCTGTGCATATGATGACACCTTTGCCACCTCCTGTCATCTGTCACATTGATGCAATAATAGGCTAACATGGTTCTGATGCACAGGGTGACATCATAGCAGTGTAGCAATAGTAGCAAGTTGCCAACAGGAAGGTGTACTGATATCCTTGTAGGTATATCTGAGAAGGCATTATGCATCACAGCTCTGATAGTCATTGTAGCATTGTTTACACCAGTGTTAGGTCTGAGTATGTATTGTCCACCCATGTGCCACTTGGCTGAAGTGTACACTGTTGCCAGCATGTGTTAGTGAGTGGACAGTATGTGTGTGATGTGTGCATTACAAATTAGCAGGTGTATATCTGTGAACATGGTGTGTGCGCGCTGTCTGCATGTCCGTGCATAGTGGACACGTGGGATGTGCGACATACCCTGTTCTACACATTATTAACAGCTCATGGTATCTTTCGATGGCCAGTATGCATTCTACTACAGATACGTACTAATGTGTACACATGTGTGTATGACATGGGTTGGCATTATGCTGTGGGTGATACTGTTGATATCTGTCAATGATCTGCAGTCTGGCAGTATACACCACCTCAACAGCATGACTATAACCAATCATTAGATGATGTCCTGACAAATGACTCACAGTTATGGGGAACTCAGTAACTGTTGGATCCTTCCAGTACTATACTATAACAGTAACCAGTGGTATTGACCACCACACGTTCCTGGGACCACACCTGTGTGGCATAAAGCCCTCTTTGGTACATGCAAACATACTAGGGATATGTCCATCCACATATGGTAATGCATGCATTGGCCTACACTGCATTCCCCAGATGGGACGCATATCCTACACAAGGGTATCATACAGACAGATACCTGTTGTCCAATATATGCTGTATAGCAGTACGCCATCTATGGCATGGTCATCCACATTTACTATACATACTATCCCGACAGTACCACATAGGTGGTAGCCCTGAACATGTTTGTTGGCTACCAATATGTACAGACAGACACGTATGTAATCTGTCCCTTGGTATCCACATATCCATAGGCATTGTGGGGTCCCTTGGTGTTTCACATAACACATTAGGGGCCTGCATGCATATCCACAGGGCTGGTGCACACCTATCATGACTGTCCATTATTGCTAGTCGTTGTTGTGTATGAACATGTCTGACAAATACCCCAGCAATTACCCTCACTCACAGTACTCTACAGTACGTGTCATTGGTGTGTGTGGCAGGGATGTCCTTGGCCACGGGTCACTACATTGGCCGGTCTTGATGCAGGCATACATATGTGGCCTATGATCTGAGAAGCAGTGGCACAATCTGTCGAAGGTTACAAATGTATTCAGGTAGTATGCAGGCTTCACACCTATGTAATGATTGAGGTCACATTGTACACAAATCTATTTGACATGCAGATACCTGATGTGTGCAATGCACATACTGTTTGAAACATATGTCATACCGTAGTAAAAGCAAAACCAAGACTACATTAACCACCTGTGGCACACACACACATTCTGAGTTTGCAGATCTCAAACCCCTACCTAACTAGGTTATGACACTTGTGAAATACTCATTAACATGAAGCGCTATTTGCTTTATTGGGAGCATCCTTTTCCAAAGCTCTATTTGTAGGATGCTGACATCATCACACTTGGCAAAGAGGTATTCACCACTCCTAATGTATTTCCACAGTCTCCAAAAAGGCCACTTCTCTTAAAGGCAGTCTGACACACACATTCATACTCAGCATGTGCTGGATTCAAATCCCTACCTAACTTATGTTATGCTATTGGAGAGATACGTATTAACATGGCACGCTATATGCATTACGGGGTGGTTTCTGTTCTCCTTGAATTTTTGAAGGATGCTGACATCATCAGACTTTCCAAAGAGGGATGTACCTCTTTTAAAATGTGTTTCCACAGTCTCCAAAAAGGCTACTTCTCTCAAAGGAAATCATACACACACTTGGCGTTTGCAGGACTCAAACCCCTACCAGACTATGTTAGGACACTAGTGAGATACGCATTAACATAACACGCTATTTGCTTTACTGGGAGCATTTATTTCCAAAGCTCTATTTGTAGGATGCTGACATCATCACACTTGGCAAAGAGGTATTCACCACTCCTAATGTGTTTCCACAGTCTCCAAAAAGGCCACTCCTCTCAAAGCCAATCTCACACACACACTCAGCAATTACAGGAATCAAACCCCTACCTGACTATGTTATGACACTAGTGAGATACGCATTAACACGGCACGCTATTTGCTTTACTGGAAGCATTTATTTCCAAAGCTCTATTTGTAGGATGCTGACATCATCACACTTGGCAAAGAGGTATTCACCACTCCTAATGTGTTTCCACAGTCTCCAAAAAGGCCACTCCTCTCAAAGCCAATCTCATGCACATGCATTCAGCAATTGCAGGAATCAAACCCCTACTTAACTATATTATGATACTAGTGAGATACGCATTAACACAACCTGCTACATGCTTTACTGTCTGGTTTCTATTCACATGCTATGTTTGTAGGTTGCTGACATCATCAGACTGGACATGGTTATGTGTGTGCACGTAGTGTTATGCAATCCCACGAATGAACCTTGTGGGTCAGCAGGTGTGAACATCTTGAACAGGAATACACAATTCATACCTGGTGTGATCTATCTGTGGACATATTACCATTCCTTCATATGACAATACATATTCATGCATGGATTGTAGGTTTTGTGGATACCACATGTGTCTGTGATGTTGGCAAAGGGCTATTCAAGGTCTATGTGGGACCTGTGTTGCTCCTGTCAGTGATGTTTGTCCTGGGTGGCTGCCTTGCAAGATATCTAGCAGGTTTGGGGAACATGATGTGCTCATTAACATACCACAGACATTTGTGTTGTGTGTTTGTCGGTTTACAATATCTCTGTTTCTGACTGCAGTCATGATGGACTCCATGGACTAGCATTTCAGACTTTGTAGGCTTATAGGAATATAGTTCCCATGGTGTGTTGTGCACCAACACTTGTGGGGTGTGCCACATGTTGCCGTAACACATTCAACAGTGTAAGATCCTGTAGAGAGTGTGAGGCTCAACAGACTGTTTGGGTGCAGTATCTGTTTGTCCTGTCGTTCACTTATGACACATATGGGGAAACAATGTTATTCACGTGATGGGATTCATTTGGCATTGGGAGGACCAGTTTACACATTCTACATGTGATATCTCCTGGTATGATGTTAGGGCCTTTTGTCACTGGGAGGTGGTTATGTATGTATGGGCCTGTCTGACAGGATGTTGACATTGTCAATCAGGTACAGTTGACCCTGACTCAGGACATATATGACTGTACATCAATATTTCTGACATAGCTGAAGGAGGTGTAATGTTTCTGTCTATACTCCTTTGCAGATTATCTTTCCACAGCAACAACAAACCTGAACACTAAAACCCTGTTATACTCTTTTACACACTCGACACACCACTGATCCTTTGTGATCAGTCGACAGTGTATGTCATCATCATATCCTGGCATGTCCAAAGGTCGGTTTTGTGTGTACTCTCCAGTCCAGCTGGCGCATATTGGAATTTTGACGCATTGTTACAACTGCCTTATGTACACAGGTAACACTGTCCTCCTACCAACAAACTCAGATATCTGTGAGATGTGCAACTATATAGACAGACAGGAGGCTGAGCTCTCTCAAGCCATGACTGGCACAGTCTATCTGGTGGTGAAGGTAACCACACACACCACAAATACAGTCACACATGCACCTATGACAACAGCAAACCGTATACATTGACACACAATGACATACTTGGAGCATCTAAATATACTCTGCCTAAGCAGCTGAGACATCCAAAGCAGACACACAAACAACTGCTAACACACAACCATACACACATATCATCACATAGTTCACAAAGTCATTGTGCCACACAGTCACTGCCCTTAGGCCTACACAAGACACCTCATACACTTGTATTAGGTGAGTGTAATTGTCTGTCACACTGACATCCCACTCACCAGGCTGAACAAGGTTAAGGTCACTTTGTGCTGTGTGTCGGGGTGCCAGGATATGCCACATGACACATGCACTGTTGTCAGTCCATTGCAAGTACAAATATGGCTCCATCATTGAGCATTCTGGTGTGTAGACCCTCAGACGTTCCTCCCTGGACTACATGACAAGAGATATAGAGGGGCTCTCTGATCATGTAGCCCAGGACAGTATGACCCTGACCTTGTGTAGCATCTTACCCTCACCAGGTACTATGTCACAGTATACAGATGACATGATCAGTTTTAACAGTTGCCTAACATATCGTTGTCATTCACAGGGGGTCCAGTGTCTGTCAGCTTGGGATTACATGCTCAACATGCCATGTACATTCACTATGGACGCCATGCACCTGTCACCCCTAGGCTTTCACAGACTGCTTTAGGCTCTTGACACACACAGTGGCTGTTTGAAGCGAGGGTTAGAAGACATAACCACAGCCATAGACGTTACAGGGTACTGGAAACAGAGAGTGATGGTGCTCAACAACTGATGTCTAGCCCTCAGAATGCATGCACTCAGGACTCACATAAGTATGGAATCTGTCGATATATGTGCAGTAACAAACACCTGGTTCAGGTTCACAAAAGCACAGCAGCACTAACAGGTTTTATGTCATACCATGGTTTTCAGACACAAGACTCAGACTGGACAACAACAATAGGGGGAGAATCCATATACATCATTCATACACACACCTCCAGGTTGGTAGCAGTACACAAAGTATTGGGGAATGTACATGTGCAACTGAGAGTGAGCAAAACTGCCTTTCAGTTTGTAGACTGTTACAGACCACACTCCCAAACATGGGCACAACAGTCATTATTCCTGTGAATACTGGGGAATGTGAAGGTCTCACCAAACACCATTATATTGTGTGACTTCAAATACACAAACATTGACTGGGTATACTACTCAAGCAGTGACACCCTCGCACAACAGTTGCTAAGATTGTTACACTCAAATGCTAGGGCAGACCTGATCACCACACCCACAGGGGGTTATACATGTGGTACCTGATCATCACACACATGGGGACTCTATGTTCCACAACAGAGGTATACCTGTAATTGTTAAGGTCGGAACATACATTCATCTCACTAGACATACATATCCTATACACACACACACATCCTATGTGATCTCAGTGACATACTTCTCATGAGAAAATGTCACACTTGTACAAACTGAGGAGGTATCCCTCAATGACCCTGGGACAGTGTTAATTACAGCTCAGACAACTTCATACTTTACAAGCACATTCTATGGACACCTACTGGAATTCATGGATCACGCTATCCCAGATAACTACAAGACTCACTCCTCCAAAGGCAGGGGACTTGTCTACTGGACCACGGCCATTACTGAGCTGTACAGGGACAGGAGGAGGCTACTACATTATAGAGCGCAATCACAATCTGGAAGGCATCTATGATCAGTACTATGGTATAGCTATGATCAGTTGTTGATTCATCTAAGGCCCACTTCTAACGGACACTTGCAACAGACACTATGGACAATCACAAGGCCTTATTTAATTATGTCAGGGACCTGTGTGGGAACTCACAGATATGCTGTGAGTTACTGCATAATTACAAATGATACAGTGAACCCACTGACATTGCGAACATCCTGGACAACAGGTTCAGTGGGAATGTTTCCCCACCATCCCCCCTGCAGTGCACATGTTCATCACAACAGGGTGTAGCCTCCCTGACATCACAGATGAACATGTGTGTGCTGCCCTCTCCATAGCAGACAACACAGCATCAGTGAGACCAGATAGTCTCCCAGACTGTGGCATTCACGAGATTCATGACAAACTTCACACTCACATTATGTCACTGTTCAATATCACAGTTACTACAGGATGTGTACCCATGGAATGGCGTACAGCTACGGTGTACCTGCTACACAGTGCTGGTGCCACAAGGGACCCTGGACATTATCACAATATATGCTAACTATCCTAGTCTGCTATGCTATGGAGTGTATCATCATGGAACACATACACATACACATTGTGAACCTACAGACACTGGATCCTACACAATTTGGTGTTGTTGTGGGCATATCTTGCCTCTTGCAGATGTTTGATGTCTTTAAACAGTTAACAGGTCCATAGACGTACACAGGGTTGTCCACACAGCCTACCTGGAGCTCGCACACCACTTCCACACAATACCCCACTTGGCCTTTACACATTAGATCACTGGATTCAATATCTACACATATGTCACAATCTGGATTGCTAACTGGATCATGGATCGCACACACATGGTCAGTATTGCAGGTGCCATGTCTGACTATACACCAGTTACACGTGGTATCCCATAGGGCTCAGTCCTGGGACCTCTCTTGTTCTGTATATATTTCTGATACATACTGGCTAGCACAGGAGGAATATGGATGACCATGTTTGCAGATGACTGCAAACTGTGTGCCATATTCGACTCCACAGCTGGCACAGGCATCCTCAGAAAGGGTCTCACAGAGATGGATGACTGGTGCCAGAGCCATGGCCTACAGCTACCTTACTTTAAATGCATAGTCATACCTTTGGTAGTAACATCGTGCACACACATTACCACATAGGTGATGATACATCACATACAGTGTGTGTGGTTTGTGATTTGGGGACATGAATACTTAGTGTTCTTGCCTTTGACATTCACGTTGCCAATGTTGTTGGACACACCTTCTATTTAGGCAACCTTATCCCATACAGTTTTACATCCAGATCAGGTGGGGTCATTGTGACCCTGTAGTTATCTGGCACATGCTTGGATACAATAGCCCATTTCGGATGTACCTTACCCAACACCTGCAGCAACTGGAATGTACACAGATTTACATAACCAAGTGGCTCTAGGGACTCACACAGATGGTATGCACAGTTTGACTATGGTGACCCCAGCTCTCCTCAGTTTCTTACTGCCTACTTGGATGCAGTCTGTGCCTTTTGTTTGATGCCATGTCCATCACAGCATTGATGGACAGGCTCCACATGAGGATATCAAAGTCCCTTACAGCTACATGCTCCAGGGACAGGTACGTGAGCAATGATGTTAATAGGACATGCTGGAGGGGCATATTACCATCACAGAGGCTCCACTCACTTGGGAATGTGATCACAGTACCACATATGCACAGACCTACGCTGACCACCTACAGGTGACATCTTCACAGGTGGACGGGTGATCGTATGTTTAGCCCTGGGATATGTTATGAGTCCTTGCTAGACAGAGACAGAATGAAATGAACATATGTGAGATATCTTGTGTGACCTACTATTGACAGGCACAGTCTACTGATCTAGCGTGATTGCAGACTACAAACACACTGTGGCTAGGCTTCTACATACCCTAGGGCAGATAGAACCTCTGAACCTATGCTAATGTTCAGGATGCACATTGTTCAGTGATGGTACTGATTGCAGGTTTTGTTTCTTCTTTGCTTTAACACTTCCTATGACCAACCTAGGTTTCTGCATAACATATTTGATTGTGACAGTATTTCTCTATTTTATATTGTGTCTGTTGTCATATCACTGTATGCACATGGTGGATTGGTGAATAGTGTGAGGTTCCTGGGTTGACACTTGCAACTGAGGGATATGTGTGGCCCACTGCTGTACTCAAACTTGACCTAAGTGTGTGAGCATGCCCAGTTCAGACTTTCAGTGTTTTGTTGCCTGACATTTGTCTCATAGTTTCAAGAGTGTGAGCATGCCCAGTGTGACCTTGCAGTATGTTGATGTGTGTGAACATTACCAATATTAACATTTATACTATATGTGTGTTGAATATCAGGTTCTATTATTACTGCAGGCCTCACCTTTGTGTCTTACTCGACAGGGATTATGCTATGCATGCAAGGTTTCCATTAGATACTTAGCATTGACTTATCAACATTTTTTCATACAAGCAGACCATTGACATACTATCATGGTTTAGTGGTTCTGTACTCTGACTATAGTGCACTGTATCCTGGGTTTGAGGACTGTCACTGCTTCATATTTTCATACATGCCAGAACAGACTGCTTCAAGAAAAGTGAAGCAAATATGAACTTTTTAACCTGCTCTTGATGAACTATACCCACATTTGACCAGACTTGCACAACATTGCTCAATGTTGCCCAACATTGCTGGACAGTGCACAATATTGCTGAACATTGCCTGTAGTTGTGCTACTTAGTGTGTGCAATTTTGTTTACATATACTAAATAGTGGTGAGAGCTGTTTAGCAGTGCTTTATATTGCTTAACACATAGCAATCATGCCTCAGGTAGTGCTGCAGGTCTGCCTATGTCGGATGCACATTGTACACTCCCTATACATGTTTGTTAACAGGTAGTGTCAAGTTAGGCATCGCTTTTACTATATGTGCGAGTCGGAGAGAGGTATAATTTCCAGGGTTCCTACTGAGCCAGCTTATATGCTATGTGTTGCCTCTTTGCCAAGGCCAAAGCATAGTAAGCATGCCTCCTTCTGCCAACTGGGGCAGGCTCAGGTTGTTCCTCTTCCGAGTCACACTCTGCCTGTGATGGCCTTGGCAATGGTGGGGGGCTGTTGTGCCCGGCCCTATGCTGCTCCTGCTGAAGCTGTTTTCGCAGGATCATATTGTGTAACATAGCACATACCATGACTATTTGGGTACATGTAGTTGGTGAGTACTGTAAGGCTCCACCAGATGTGTCCAGGCACCGGAACAGTGACTTGAGCAGCCCAAACACATGCTCGATTACATTTCGTGTTTGTGCGTGTGCCTCATTATGGTGTTCCTGTTCAGGTGTGTGTGCATTTCTGATGGGTGTCATCAGCCACGACTCAAGTGCATATCCAGCATCCCCTACTAGGTGACCATGAGGGATGTCCCCATTGGCAAATGTCTGGTACAGCTGTGTCAGATGCCAGATATGGGAGTCACATTCATTATTATGCCCTGGGCATCACACACAACCTGGCAGTTGATGGAGGGGTAACCCTTGCAGTTATAGTAGACCCTACCCCGCTCACCAGCTGGTGCTTTGATGCAAATGTGCATGCAGTCTATTGCACCCACTACCTCAGGGTTTTCCGCTATTTGCTGGAAGAGATGCATATTGCTGGCCAATACCTCACGGGAATTGGGGAAATATACATGATCACTGACATGTGCTGTAACGGCATTCAGGAAATTGTGCAGTACCCTAGATGCTGATGCCTGTGAAATCCCCATCATATCACCAGTTGGTCTCTGGAGGGTACCTGTTGCTAATATTCTTAGGTCAACACATACCTTGGTTTCCACTGGGATGGGTTCCCCTCTGTTGGTTCTGTGTGTGAAGCATGGCCTATACAGCTCAACAATTTGCTGCATGAGGTCTCTGTCCACCCTATAGCGCTCCACTATCTCCAGCTCATGTAGCACCTGGTAGGTTACTCTAGGTCTGTACAGTCTTCTCCGTCTCCTCACTGTGAGTTGCTCAGCAGCTTTTGCATTGTCACCACCCTCAGCATGTTGCATATGTCGCCTTATGACAGCAATGGCAGCCCCTAACATTTCTTTTTCTCAGTAAAGCTTTTTCAGTTTTCACTTCTATTAGCTTACTGCAGTGTTGCAGTGTGTCTGAGAAATACATACTGGAATGTTTTTTGCTGAGTTTTGAGTGCTGGGCTGGGCTAGTGTAATGCCTGTGTAATTGGCTGATTCTGATTGTTTTCACCTGCTAGCTCTGCTAGTACTCCCTGGTTAACTTCCTACTATTTGTTGTGCTTCCTTTTCCCTTTCTGTTTCCTCAGGGGCAGCACGGCGCAAACAGGTGCAAACACGCGCACACCAGCTCACACGCGTGCACACATGCTTACACGGACTAAAACTTGTTTCATCCTGTTAAAGAGCACTCACACTGGCGCAAACACGCTTACAGCTGTTTACACAGCCTTACATATGCTTACTCAAGCCTACATGCATGCACACATGCTTACACGTGCACACACTGTCTTACTCGGGTTTCCTGGTGTGCACACGTGCTCATGCATGCTCAGCAAGGAACTTTGGTGTTATCCACAGCATACACCTTTGATTTCTTGACTTTACCTGGCCTACCTGTTGACACACCTCTTTCACTATTATGTAAATGTAAGCTGACACATCTCACTCTGCTCCAATGAGCTGCACTCCTTTCATACATACCCCCTCGTGATGTCACTTATCTTATTCTCTGTTACTCCCCTTATCATACTCCTACACTCCACTGACTGTGCTCATTTGCTATGTGAACTTGCGATTCACTATAATAACTCTCATTTGCATAGGATTGCCTACTAATGCTTAGTTACATCTCTTAGACTGAGCTTCCCCCCTTAGCAACCTCTACTCGGTGGCCATGTTGTCTTCAGCCTGCCATTCCCTTGCATTGTAAATTTATTTTAGCTATGAAATCCACATTTTTGGATGTTAATTATTATTTTTCTGCTTTTTAGGGCGCTGCGCGTTTCCGTGGCGCTGCGCTATGGTTAAACCCCGGAAATTGGGATTAAAAAAAAAGTTTTTTTATTTTTAACTCCCATAACTTCCCATTGCCAATGGCCATATTTTTGGCCATTGGCATGCTTCCTCCTGTGAATGCATGCTTTTTCTACAGCTGACACGGCTCCATTTTGCTATTTGCAGAACCGTACTCAGTTATCAACTGAGTACATTTCTGCAAATAACACTACTCCTACTCGGACAGGTTTGGGTTTCCTGGATCACAAATTTACCTCATTTGCATGGCTTTCACCTGCAATTGAGGTAATTTTCATATCCCAGCCCTGTCCGTGTAGGACTAGTTTGGAGAGCTCAGTTGCATGCCCCTGCCGGCTGTTCCTGGATCGCTCGGCGGACATGTTGGCTTGCTGGAGTCTTACTCTACTCTTAGACTCCGTGAAAGCCTTCGTGAATCTGGCCCAATGTTTTTTTTTTTATTTGGAGAGGAATGGAGGAGACTCTGGATGACTTCAGAACATACATTAATACCATATGTGCATTTTTGGAATTTACATGCCAATATAGTTCAGCAACAATACATTTTCTGAATGTGACCTTCTTTAAAGACAAAAGCAAACTAGGGACCAAAATATTTAAAAAAAGATGTTCAAAACAATACATATTTACACTACAGCAGCATGCACCCCAAAAAAACCTAAGAGAATATAGTAAAAGGACAGTTATTAAGGATTAGTGACTTAACAGAAAGGGACAAATATTATTTCATAGAAAGTAATTATTTCTGTGAAATATTTGTCAGAGAAGCTATCCAAAACATTAATTACAGATATAAAAACTAATGTTATAACTCAGAGAGGTATGAGAAATAGAAGAGGATGCAAAGTTTACAAAAATGAAAATAATGTTAGAATGCCTATTGTCAACAGTTTAGACTCGAAGAATAAAGGATATAATATCAAAAAATTTAAAATTATTTGGGGGTCAAACTGAGTTATTAGAAACAATAGGTATAACCCTCGTTTTACTCAGAAGAGGGAAAAGGTTTAAATTTTCTTTCAAAGTAAGTTGAATATACCAAAATAAGGTCAGATATGAATGGAATGGTTAAGTGCTATAATTGTAATATGTGCAACTATGTATTCACAGAGAAAACAGAGTGCACTTTAAATAATGTTAAAATAACCATCAATTGGGTTATTACATGTAAATCCAAGTATGTAATGTTATGTCACTTTTTGCTTAGAATGTAAATCTTTTTATGTAGAGACAACTACAAGATAATTGTACAAAAGAATTTATGAACGCAAATATGCAGCTTCTATTGGGGATGAAAGGAATGCTCTGTGGAAGCACTACAAACATGGGTTATGTCAAGTTAATTTTAAATTCCTTGTAGGGGATGCCCTGAACAGTGTTGAAAATTCATTGGTTGGAATACAGCTGGCAGGTTAGACTTAACGGTTGCTATCCCCCTGGTTTTAACAATAGAGCAGACTTTATTATGTACCTGAAACATAAAGGGTTAAAACACTAATTACATAGTCATGTGATTTTAAAAAAGTCTTTAAATGTGATTTATTGAATGTTAACTTCCAGCCTAAAGAAGTCTTATTACAGATGAAAGCTCTTACTGGAGTTATTTATTGTGGATTTGTCTTGGACTTTATTAAAGCAACCTGGTTTTCCTTTTGGTTTTATTCTTGGTTTTGGATTTTAGTCAAAACCAGTTTTAGCTTACTGTTTTGCAACAACAATTAAAATTTACATTAAATTAAAACTCAGATACCAGATATAAGTAACAATGCTGCAGTGGAAATAAAAGAAGTAACAGTAAAAAACAAAATTGTAACCCACTCTATGTATAAATAATAAAATATACTGTGACACCCCTGCACTGGCCCAGTAATCAAGGTGCCACAATCCTCACCACTGGCAATAGTGAGGGACATACATAATGGGAGGATGACAAGTACACATACAGTAAAGTGCAATTTTACTTAAGAGCACACAGAGATCATAGTCAGTCTGGAGCTGGTTTCTCCCTCTTTCTCCAGATCCCCAATAAGACTTCCCACTGGCACAGCTGTAGGGTTAAGATCTCAGCTGAGGGGACAAGCCAAGATCTCCAGCACCTTCTCTTTCCAACCACTGCTTTGTGTCCCTGCCCAAGTAGCTGACACACACACACACACACACACACACACACACACACACACACACACACACACACACACACACACACACACACACACACTTTGAGATTTGATTTATTTACACACACACCTGGGGAAGGCTGGCATAGGTTTACTATCTATGCCCCCTTCTGTCCAGACTATAAGGTAGTTATCACTGCCACCAACTCCTACTTATTAGCTACAATAAAGGCCCTTACAAAGGGTGACCGATCCTACTGTGTAATGCTACTATTATCCAAATGGTAAGTGTGACCAAGACCAATGCTATTTAGGAGTGGCCTGTACAGTGTCACCAAATACATATGCAAGTATTCTAAGAGCTTAAATATGTCTCACAAATATCAGCCACAAAGATAGGCTAAAATATATTTAATAATAAATAATAAAATAACAAGACAATACTCAATCAACACAGTAACTACAGAGTTCAGAATCACAGGAAATATTTTAAAACAACTTTGCAGGACAGTATCAAATAAATACAAAAAACATCTAAACTAATGTTCACTATATTACTATCTATATCTAAAAGAAATTACTTTTCTGTAGGTACTTACTATCAGCAAGGCAGATGCTGATTGGAGGATGTTTCTAGGTCCAAGACAAGATACAAAATGCACAGTTTTTCTCTGAGAGAGTTCTTAATTTACTATTAAACATTACTGCTGGGTCAACTTGGATGGCATCATTCTTTGTCACCTGCCTTCAGTTCCCAGGCAGAAACTAACATAATTTTATCATTTCTGTGTGAAAAGTACATATCTCTCAGATGTTTGCTCAGAGCTGGAAGTTGTCAAACAATTAAATGCTTTTACATTTGAAACCTAATAATTATTTCTGTTTCAAGACAATAGAAACACCTGTAATTCTAGACATTGTGTCTGCTTCTATCTTAATCTGAGACTTAACAGACTCGTAAAACACTTGGATTTCAACTTATTTTCTTGACGCACTGCAAGTTAACTCTGTATGTTCCAGCTTCTACTATTAAAACATACATTTGCACAGGTATATAGTTTACATACATTTCTGTTCTTTTCTAAGAGGGGAATCTGTGGTTATATTCTTGACACTCAGTACATAACATACAATTCTATATAAATTATATCAATATTCACAAATGACATAGAATTATTTCCACATAGCTAGGCTGGCAGTGTCATAGTCCCCCCCAAAAACTCAAGCTAGTTTTTCAAGTGACCCTTAAGAAATGTTGCTTGAGAGGGTAGAGCCTATCTGACAATAACTTATCCCATTCCCTGTATTGAACGTCCATCTGCATTGGCATTGCTAACCCCACTGCGGTGCTGCACTGTCATATCATATGCCTGCAACCCTAGGCACCACCTTAGTAACTTGTCATTGTACTGGCTGTCTCGATGTAGCCATGTTAAGGGATTGTGGTCTGTAACTACAGTGAATTTCTTTCCATACAGATAAGGTGAAAGTTTCTGCAGTGCCCACACTATGGCTAGGAATTCCTTTTCTACATCTGCATAGCATTCCTCCCTGGGTTGGACCCTATAACTAAGATAAACCACTGGGTGCTCTTCTCCCTTTGAGGAAACCTGGCTAAGTACAGTCCCCACCCCATGGTTTGAAGCATCCAATTGCACAGCAAATTATTTGCTGTAGTCTAGACTGGCTAACACAGGGTGTCTTCCCAAAGCTCCTTTAAGCTTCTGGAATGCCTGCTCACATGCTGGGGTCCATACTATCTTATCTGTTTCTTCTTGTCAGGTCTGTGAGGGGAGCAGCTATGGTAATATAACTGGGGATGAACATTCAGTAGTACCCTGCTGTCCCTAAGAATGCCCTCACCTGCTTTTTGGTAACAGGGGCAGGCCTTGCCTGAATGGCTTTCACTTTGGCAGGTTCTGCCTTGATCTTACAACTCCCCACTCTATGTCCCAGGTAGGAGACCTCTGCCATACCCACCTGGCTTAATGGTCAACTCTGCCCTCTGTAGTCTGCACAACACCTCCCTGACATGCTGAAGGTGCTCTTGCCAGGAACGGCTGTAGATGACAATGTTATATAGATAAGCAAGGGCAACATCTCCTGCTCCTGCTAAGATATGATCTACCAGCCTCTGGAAAGTAACTGTGACAATGTTCATCCCAAGGGGCATCTTTGTGAACTCATACAAGCCAAAATGAGTCACAAAGGCTGACTTCTCTCTTGCACTGGGAGTCAAGGACACCTTCCAGTAACCCTTGGTAAGATCAATAGTGGTAAGGTACTTAGCCCCACCCAGCTGTTCTAGGGTTTCATCTGTCCTAGGCATGGAGTAAGCATCTCACTCTGTGTGACTATTTAATTTCCTGTAGTCCACACAGAACCAGGTGCTGCCATTCTTCTTTGGTACCAGCCACTGGGGAGGCCCAGGGACTGCTGGACTTTTGAATTACCTGTAGTTCTAACATTATCTGTATCTCCTCCTACAGAGTCTGTTTGACCCTCTCTGGCACCTTATAAGGGACCTGTTTAATAGGCCTTTGGGGTCATGTATCCCACATGATGTTGCAAAGTGGGTGCACCCTGGTTTCCTAGTGAACATGTCACCAGACTCCTGTAACACTGCTCAAATTTCTCGAACCCAGGTAGTGAATACCTGCTGGGACATTGCTACCCCTTCCACTGAGGTGTAAGTCTGAGCCTCACTGAGGAGATCAGTCACCAGACCCCCCTCAGCCTCCTCCTGCCAGCCACTGTGAATACTTAGCACAAGGGCCTCCCTATCATGTTAAGGTTTCATCATGTTAACATGGTACAATGTATGCCCCTGCCTCCTACCTAGCAGTTCTACCATGTAGTTAAGATCACTGACCTTCTTTACCTCTTGTTGTGTCTGACAGGACTGAAAACCATAACCTGCTGCCCTACAGCATGCTCTCTAGTTCAAGCATTCTTGTCATACCAGACCTTTTTCTGCTGTTGGGCTTCTGCCAGGTTCTCCTGGGCCAAGCCCATGAGTTCCCTGAGCCTTGTCCTGAGGTTTAGGACACATGCCACAACAGACTCCTTGTGGGATTTACATTCTCCCTCCTGCTCATCTCAAATCAAATTTAAAGGTCCCCTCACCCTATGCCCATACAGCAACTCAAAGGGCGAAAAATCTGTGAATTCCTGGGGCAGCTCTCTGTAAGCAAACAGGAGATGGGGCAAATATTTGCCCCAGTCCCTCTTAAACTGGTCTGCAAATGCATGTAGAATCATCTTGAGTGTTTAACCTTTCAACAAGGCCATTAGTCTGGGCATGGCAAGGGGTGGTGGTCTTTAGCTGCTTCACCCCACAGTGCTTCCACAGACAAGCCACAGGTCTGATGTGAAATAAGCACCTCTGTCAGTCAGTATTTCTTTTGTGAAACCTACCCTGCTGAAAATCTCTAAAAAAAGCATTTACCACCTTTTCTGCCTCAATGGACAAAGGAGGGCAGAATCACCACTTCAGGGTATCCGGTAGCATAATCTACTACCACTAGGATGTACTTTTTCCATTTGGAACTTGGGGTACTCAGGGGCCTCACAATATCCATAGCTACCCTCTGAAATGGCTCCTCAGTCATAGACAAAGGCATCAAAAGAGCTTTCACCTTGTCTCTTGCCTTGCCTACCTTTTGGCACTCCTCACAGGTCCTGCAGTACCCTGTTGCATCTCTAGAAATCCCAGGCCAATAAAAGTTCTGCATAATATGTCTCTTTGCATGTTTTATGCCCATATGACCTGCAAAAGGAATATCACAGGCTATGGCTAGAAATGCCAGATGATTGGCTCTGGGCACTGTCAACTGCTGTATTCTCTCACCCTGTAGCCCCCCCTTAGGGGTCCACTCTCTATGCACTAACACTTTGTCCCAGTATACAGATTCCCCTTTCCCTTGAAAATCAGGTGCCTCACTGGCTACCTCCTACAGGCCTTGTAATGGGGTCTATATCAGTTCACCGAAAGGGCTGAAGTTGGAAGACCATATGTTCGAACTTCAAACCACAAATTGTACACACATCGAAGTCTTAGAACAGCAAATTTTTTACCAGGGAAAAAAATCGCTGTTCCAAGAAACACACACACAACACAAGCACACCATAAAAACATCAATCCACACACATACACTTAAAATCCTACATCTAACCCTACACTAAACTGAGGTCTATATTATATCCTCATACGCTTAAAAAAGCGAACGCTGATTGATCGAACTTATTTTCGCGAAACTGCAAAATATCGAAGCAGCAGACACTCAAATTTTTTCCTAGGGAAAGAATTTGGTTGTCCGTTTCTGTTGCTTTGGTATTTTCAGTGTTATGGTGGAAAGTTACCGGTCGGATTCAGGTAAGTGTGCAATTGTCTGGATGTAAGTGTTAGGGTGATTTAAGTGAGTTAGGGTGAGGGCTCAGGTTAGGTGTGTGTGTGTGATTGAGTGGAAATGAGGGTTAGGGCAGATTTAAGTGAGTTAGGGTTAGGGAGCGGGTGAGGTGAGTGTGCGATAGTGACGGACCTTAGGGTTAGGGTTTGGGTTAAGGTAAGTGGGTAGTTAGTGGTGTGTGCATAGTTTAGTGTAGGGTTAGGTATCAGATTGTAGGTGTATGTGTGTGGATTTCTATTTGTTTGGTGTGCTTGTGTTGTGTGTATGTGTTTTTGATTAGCGTTTTATTCCCTGGGAAAAAAATTGCTGATCTGACACTTCGAGATTGTAAGCTTTTGCTTAAATTAGGTCGATCAATCAGCGTTCACTTTTTTAAGCATTCGATGATATAATATAGTCCTACTAAACTGTACATACACTACTACCTATCCACTTACCTTAACCCAAACCCTAACCCTAAGGTCCGTCACTATCACACACCCACCTCACCCGCGCCCTAACCCTAACTCAACTAACCCGCGCCCTAGCCCTTATGTCCACACAATTACACCCTTACCTGAACCCGACCCATAACTTCCCAACACAGTCCTGATAATCGCGAAGCCAAAGAAACGGTCCACCAAATTCTTTCCCTGGGAAAGAA
The DNA here is from genome assembly GCF_019279795.1 of Protopterus annectens. Lineage (NCBI taxonomy): Eukaryota > Metazoa > Chordata > Ceratodontiformes > Protopteridae > Protopterus > Protopterus annectens. The sequence continues at coordinate 798,548,383 of NC_056729.1, forward strand.
TTTGGTGTTCCACGGCTTGGTGATAATCAGTGTTCGAACTTCACAGTTCGAACATCTGGTATTCAATCATCAGCCGTTTCGATGGACTGATATAGACCACTTGTAATGTATGGTCTGAGAGCTGAGCTTGTCTCAACTCTCTCTTTGTAACCCTTCCCAGCTCCCCTTCCACAGGAAGTCTGTTATTCTCTGACATTGGTGCCTCACTGTCAGTCTGTGTACTACTCCTCAACTCTGTCCTTGCAGTCACTCTGTCCAAGGGAACATCAGTATCCACAAGCAGTAGTGGCATACCTTCAGTCTCACTGCTACAGGGTAGCTCCCTCCCTGAAGTAACCACCTCACCAGTCCTGGCCACAACTCTGTGGTCTGTCTGGGTCTCCCCCAGGTTACCAGACACACATGATTGTCTCCAAGCCTGACTGCAAGTAACTGCATGAACACACGGTGCTGCATTATCAAAATAATTTCCTATCAGCACATCTGCAGGGATATCCTCAAAAACACCTACTTTCTGGCTTCCTTTTCCACCCTCCCTGTCAAAGTGAACCCTAGCCAAAGTTATTTGGAATGGGGTCCCTCCTAAAGCTCTGTCTGAAGTAGACTGCCCAAGCAAGTAGTGCTCCTCTTTAACCACTGCCGACTACACAATGGTTAGGTCAGAGGCTGTGTCTCTCTTAGCATTGACTTCTTTCCCATTTACTAAGATAGGATATAACCTCTTGTGGTAGTTTGGTACCCTTGTTGTCTTGAGACAACTTAGTGCTGGCATTTTGTCATTTCCACTTATTGGGTCTCCCACCTTTTGTTCCCCACCCTGCCTCCATGGACATCTATATGCTACATGCCCCCCTCTGGTTACATTTAAAACATTTCACCCTTGATCTTGGATGTGTGCCTGGACTAGTGGCTTCCCCTGCTATGGGCAGACTCTTTTGTGCAGGTCTGGGCTGCCCAACATGGGTTCCCTTAGACGCATGAGCAGCACTGGGTATCCTTTTCCTGTGCAGTGATGTCCTGCTTGCTTGGTGTAGCTCTCCCTTATTCCCCAACTCATCTGCAGTATTGCATTGTCTATCAGATAACCGGATTCTCATGTCCTCAGGCAAATTGCTAAGCGTTTGTGTTCCATCTGCTAGCCCTTCAAAAGTGGTGTCCTGACATCCACTTACCAACCTATGAAAATAAGTGCTTAGGTCTGCAACATATTTACACACACTTTCATCTGACTTGTGTCTATGTTCATGAAACTCTTTCCTATAAGCTTCAGCTGTTCATAGGTTCATAGTTAGGTACTAGGCTATCATCCCTGGGGCCTATATAAGCCTAGCTGAAAAGGTTCCCTGGCTTTTGCCACCCAAGAAAATTATTTTCCTGTGCCCCTGTCAAGCAGTGCCACAGAAGTGATTCCTGAGGTGAATTTTCTATTTCCTATGCAGTCGTCAAGATTTTTCTTAAAGAGGGCCAATGAGGAGCTTTGCTTGACATGAATGGGTAGTTTGTTCCAGAGTATGGGAAGCCTCTGGGACAGGAACCTATCTTCTATACTAGAAAACATTTTTTACAGTATTATAATTTAAGCAATCAGTATCAGACAATTTAGAAATAGTAGTTAGAGTTTTACCATGGAGTAAGGAGGTCAGGAACCGTACCCAGTGCCCTTTGTCAACATTATACTGTTTACATACCCTTTCAAGCATATGAATGAAACTATCAAAATTATCTCCCTCTGTAAATTTGCTGACATTTTTGCTTCTGGGGTTCAGTTACTCCCTTCCCAATTACCTCCATGACTCTGGCAAAGAGGCAGCATCTCCTTCTCATGTTGCCACTGTCTCTCATTCTCCTCAGCTTCCAGAATCTCAGTCTCTCCTGCAGCTGCTATTTAAATTTGTTTCTCCTGCTACAGTCTCTCTGCTGAGTCTATTTCAAAACCTTTGGCCTCCAGTTCATGTTTCTCTAACTCCAGATGGACTTTTAAATCCTACGTGGAAAGGTTGAACTGTCCATTTTCTGCAAGTTATACATCTCCATGGCCAGCCTGGTTGTCCTCCTGATTGCTGGTCTGTGGTGCAGCTGTGCTCAAGGCTACAGTCATCTCTGCTTTAGTCAGGTTGGCATGCATCAGTCCTTTATCCTGGCACATCTCAGTCAATTGGCTCCTTGTCAGCTTGCCATACTCCTCTGCTGACATTCTTGGCTCCCCTCACTGACTAACTAAGCTAACAAAAAATAAATAAATAAAACAATCGTGATATGAAACTCTGAATATTCACTGTGTAGCTGACTGAGAGTACAAACACCCTCAGTGACCACAGTTTACAGGCTACAGGAATTTAATATCCACACCATTGCAAGCCAATTAATATGTAATGTGGATATCCCGCCACTGCCAAACAATTAATATGTGATGCCCCAGCACTGGCCCAGTAATCAAGGAGCCTCAGTCCTCACCACTGGCAACAGTATGGAACATACACACTGGGAGGATGACAAGTACACACAGTAAAGTGCAATTTCCCTTAAGAGAGCACCTAGATCACAGTCAGTCTGGGGCTGTTTTTTCTTGATTTCTCCAGATCCCCAAATAAGCCTGCCCATTGTCACAGCTATAGGGATGAAATCTCAGCTGAGTGGCCAAACCAAGATCTCCAGTACCCTCTCTGTCCAACCAGTGCTTTGTGTCTCTGCCCAAGTAGCTGACGTACAAATTCTTTGAGTTTTGATTTGTATACAAACACACATGTGCACACACACACGCACACTCACACATACACACACACACACACACACACACACACACACACACACACACACACACACACACACACACTCCTGGGAAAGGCTGACAAAGGTTTACTAGCTATGCCCCCTTCTGCCCAGATGATAAGGTAGTTTGTACTGCCACCAGGCGCTACTTATCCACTACTTTAAGGCCATTAACAAAGGGTGTCAAATCTTGCTGTATAATGTTACTATTACTCCAAATGGTAGTCTGAACAAGAGCAAGGCTATTTAGGAGTGACCTGTACAGTGTCACCATATAGATATTCAAGTACTGTAAGAGCATAAATATCTCTAAACAGACCTGCCACAATTAAAAGGTTTGAATATATTTAATAATAAATTATAAAAGAACAAGACAATAGTAAATATGTAATCAGTTACATCAGAGTTCAGGATCACATGAAATATTTAAAACAACATTGCAGGACAGTCTCAAATAAATTTAGACAACATCTAAGCTATACTTTACTATATTTCTATCTGAATCTAAAAGAGTTACTATGCCCTAAATTCTTACCTAAGGCAAGGCAAGTGCAGATGTAGTGATGAGTGGATGTTCTTGTTAGGACAAAGACAAAATACAAAATGTCCTGTCTCTCTCTGAGAGAGTTCTTAAATTAAAATCAGTTATTAATGCTGGGTTAGCTTGGATAACATCACTTTTTTCACCTTACTTTAGTTCCCAAGCTAAATACCCATTGTCAGAAAGTACAAGCATTTTTAGCATTTCCCTGTGAAACATACATATCTCTCAGATGTTTGCAGATCCTGGACGTCTTAAAACAATAAAACACTTATAAATCTCAAACCGAGTAATTACTTCTCTTTCAAAACAATAAAAAAAATTACCAGCTCTAGACATTGTGTCTGCTACTGCACTGAAAGTGAAAGATAATGCGCCGGATTTACGAAAGCTTGCACAGAGTTGTAGAGTAGAGTAAGATGTCAGACAGCCAATATGTCTGCCGCGTGATCCAGCAACAGCCGGCAGGGGTGTGCATGAGAGCTTCTAAAGCTACTCTTGCACGGACAGCGTCATGGTATGCAAATTACCTCATTTGCTGCTGAAAGCTATGCAAATGAGGTAAATTTGCAATCCAGGAAACACTAACCTGTCTGTGGAAGAGTAGTGCTATTTGCAGAGATATACTCCGTTGCTAACTGAGTACCATTCTGCAAATTGCTAAACAGAGCTATGACAACTCCAAATAAAGGATGCATCTAGTTGAGGAAACATGCCAATGGCCAAATATAAGGCCATTGGCATTTTAAATGTTTAAAATTATTAAAATCTAATTTTTTCCCGAATCTCCGATGTTTAAGCATAGCGCAGCGCTGCGCAAATGTGCGGTGCTTAAAAAAACAATAAAATAATTTCAAAATAGCTAAAAATAGGCATATTCACTAAAAAGCTTATCCTGCAATGCAGGTGAATGGCAGGCTGAAGACAACATGGCCACTGGTTGCTAAGGGGGAGGAAGCTGAGTGTGAAAGATGTAACCAAGCATTAGTAGGCACTCCTATGAAAATGAGGATAAGGATAGTGAATCCCAATTTTCCCTAGCATGTGAGCCATGTCCCAAGAGTGTAAGTGTAGGAGTAGGTGAATAGTAGAGTAGAAGACAGGTGACATCATGAGGGGGTATGTCAGAAAGGCTGTATGCTTATTGGAGCACAGTGTCCTGTGTTTGCCCTGAGTTGCTCAGGATTGCAAGAGGCGTGTCTACAGTTGTCCTTTTTGAAAACCAGAAACCAAAGGTGTACACCGTGAAAATATCTGAAATTTCTTGCAAACGGGCACACATCGTGTGCGCCTGTGTGGGCATGTTTGTGCGGCGCTGCCCTGGGCGGAAACAGAAAGGGAAAAGGAAGGAAAAGAAGTAGTAGGAAGTTAACCAAGGAGAACTAGCAGAGCTGCCAGGTGAAATATATCAGAAGCAGCCAATTACACAGGCAGCAGACTAGTCCAGCCCAGCCCAGCACTTTAAACTCTGCAAACAGCATAGTTCCGTGTTTTTTCCCAAGAACTCTGCAACACTGCAATATACAAAGAGGGAAAGATTAAAAACTTTAAAGTCAGACAAAATGTTTGGGGCTGCTCTTGCTATCATAAACCAACATGTGCAATGTGCTGAGGGTGGTGATGTTGTGAATGCTGCTGAGCAACCCACAGTGAGGAGAAGGGGAAGAGAGTACAGACCCAGGGTAACCTACCAGGGACTACATGAGCTGGAGATAGTGGAGCACTACAGGGTGGACAGAGACGTCCTGCAGCAAATTTTTGAGCTGTGCCAGCCATTCCTCACACACAGAACCAACAGAGGGGATCCCAACCCAGTGGATACCAAGGTATGTGTTAGCCTAAGAATACTAGCTACAGGTACCTTCCAGAGACCAACTGGTGATATAATGGGGATTTCACAGGCATCAGCATCCAGGGTACTGCACCAGTTTCTGGATGCCATGTCAGCACATGTCGGTGAGCACGTATATTTCCCCAATTCCCATGAGGCATTAGCCAGCAATATGCATCTTTTCCACCAAATAGTGGAATACCCTCAGGTAGTTGGTGTAATAGACTGCATGCACAATCACATCAAAGCACCACATGATGAGTGGGGTAGGGTCTACATCAACCACAAGGGCTTCCCCTCCATCAACTGCCAGGTCATGTGCGACGCCCAGGGCATAATAATGAATGTGTGTGCTTGCTGCCCTGGCAGCTATCACGATTCCCACATCTGGCATCTGACACAGCTGTACCAGAGATTTGCCAATGGGGACATCCCTGACGGTCACCTAGTGGGGGATGCTGGATACGCACTGGAGCCGTGGCTGATGACACCCATCAGAAATGCACACACACCTGAACAAGAACTGCATAATGAGGCACACGCACAAACAAGAAACATTATTGAACATGTGTTTGGGATGCTCAAGTCACAGTTCCAGTGCCTGGACACATCTGGTGGAGCCTTGCAGTACTCACCAACTACATGTACCCAGATTGTCATGGTATGTGCCATGCTACACAATATGATCCTGTGAAAACAGCTGCAGCAGGAACAGCATGGGGCAGGGACAAACAGCCCCCCACCATTGGCAAGGCCTGCACAGGCACAGTGTGACTCAGAGGAGGAACAACCTCAGCCTGCCCCAGTAGGCAGAAGGAGGCTTGCCCAGTATGCCCTGGCCTTGGCAAAGAGGCAATGCATAGCATATACACTGACTCAGTAGGAACCGTGGAAATGACACCTCTCTCTGACTCGCACATACAATAAAAGGGATGCCTAACTTGACACTACCTGTTTTCAAACATGTATAGGGAGCGTACTATGTGCATCCGACATAGGCAGCCCTGCAGCATCACCTGAGGCATGAATGCCCTATTTTAAGCAATATAAAGCACTGCTATGCACATTTTACAGTAATGAGCATATTTAAATACAATTGCGTGTAGCTGCTCACCGCACTAACCAGCACAATGTCAAGCAACGTCGGGCAATTTTGGGCAAAGTCAGGCAAAGTTGAGCAAAGTTGAGCAAAGTCAGGTAAACACGCTCACACCTGATTTACTGTTCCTTAAGCAGTCTGGTTTGCCCAGCAGGAAAATAAAAAGCAGTGACAGGGCTCAAACTCAGGATACTGTGCACTATAGTCACAGTACTGAACCACTAAGCTATGACAGCATATAACTGGCACAGACACAGCTTACCTCACTCACACATACCAGTTGGGGGGGGTCACATACCTAACAGTCACAGCCAGCAGGACAAATGTAGAAAAACGCAAACACAAACAAATGCTGTATCATGCCCTCTGAAGAGGCATAAGAGTAACCTCCTGCCAGGCCTATGCAGACAGATAACAGCAGGCCAGGCAGTGTAATGTGGGTTGGGTAGGCTATGAAGTCACAAACTAATATGCATGTAATTGGAAGCTAAGGTCTGTAGTGCATTGGTATGCCTCAAGCCAGTATGATAGGCAACAGTACAGACTGAAATGGAGTACCTGACATAGCAGTGCAGGCCTAGAAAATGTGTATAAGTGTCAGTTGAACCCTTCATCCTATGTACACCCACAGTAACAATCAGGGGTAGAAATGTACAAATAATAGCTGTCCCCACTGTATGTAGAATAACTCATGGAAGCCCTGCAGGCACACTGTGCTTCCTGTCGATGTACAACACAAAGGTGAGCCCTGAAGTAAAAACCAACTTGATTTTCACACACATATAGTATATATATGCTCATACAGGGCATGCTCACACACTTAATTTAGCGAATTTCAGCCAGCAACATACTGAAAGGTCATACTGGGCATGCTTACACACTTAGGTCATGTCTGAGTACAGCAGTGGGCCACACATATCTGGCAGTTTCTTACTCCAGACACTTGTCACTATTCACCAATCCTGCCTTGTGCACACACTGATATGAAAACAGACCCATATAATATATTGGACACCTGTCATAATCAAACTATGTACTCCAAGTACTTAAGTTGTTCAAAGAAAGTGAAAAACCAAAGAAGATCAATAATACTCCGATCAGTATCATCAATAAACAATGAGCACTCCTAACATTATCCAAGCCATGGTCAAAAAATCTATAGAGAAACATGAAGCTTTCTTTCACTATGTCATAAATATTAATGTAAACTCATATATGTTCTGAGTCAGTGCAAACTGTAAATGAATACATGTACATGACTGACATTGCCAACGAATGGTTAAACAGCTCTTTCCAAACCTAAAAACCCGGTGTGTATGGGATAACATGGTTTCCCTGCCTGTGTCATATGTGAACTCCAAAACAAACAGACCCTGAACCTGAACAATCTGTTGAGACTCACCGTCTGTACAGGATATGAAATTGTTGAATGGGTTACAGCAATGTTTGGCACACTCCACAAGTGTTGGTGCACAACAGACCATGGGTACTATTGTCTTATAAGCCTAATAAGCCTGATGTGCAAGGCCATGGAGTCCATCATTATGGAACTCATAAACAGCGCTATTGAGAGCCTACAAACATCCAACCCTACCCATTTTGGTTTGGTCAGGGGTATATCATGGTTCCTAAACCTGCTAGACAGTTTTCAAGGCAGTCACCCAGGACATGCATCAATGAAATGAGCTACACACGGCCTACATAGACCTTGAAAAGCCCTTTTCCAACATCCCACACACATGTTGTATCCACAAAATCAACAACCTGTGCATAAACACATATGTCATCTGATGGATTGCCAACTGGGGCACAGATAGATCCCACAAGGTAAGAATAGTGGTCTCCTGTTCAAGCTGGTAACAACTGCTGTCCCCCATGGCTCAGTCCTGGGACCCCTCCTGTCTGGTGTATACTTTTCAGAAATACAGTCAAACACGAGGGCTATGTTTAGCAAGGTTTGTGAATGACTGCAAAAAGGTTATCATAATCGATGTTTGGGACAACAGAGACATCCTGAAAAAGGGCCTCAGTCAGACAGATGTGGTGTCAAACTTATTGGCTCGAGCTACAGTCATACAAATACCACATAGGTGCCAACACCCTAAACATGGAGGTAATAATAAGGGATCTATGGACACATGTGGATAGTCCTCACTACTTCCAGAAACACATTCACAAAGTGGTTAGAAAGTTATGCTATATGTTCCCACAAACTGCCAAGTCTTTGCATGTAGGTCAAAGGAGGTTCCCTCTACTCATCAGTCATCAGACCCATCAAAAAGTACAACAACACACTTGTGATGAATCTGACTAGGCACCTTAAGCAGCAGGGAATACCACTGACATACCTCAACAAGAGCATTACTGGCCTCAAACAGTTGCCCCATGCAACAAGACTGAATTTAACTCAATCTGTACTCTGCTGCATACTGTCTACTCAGGTGATCTCTGCCCAACAGACAGGTCCACGTCCAATGCAGAACAGATGTACATGTGCTATCTGAAGTAACCCCAAGCTCACTGTACTACATATTCTAGGGATATCATCATCACAACAATAAATAGAACATGTTGGAGGTATACATTAATAACTCACAGACTTCCCTTTCTTTGGAACAGGCTCCCTCCAAACCTACATTAAGCTGTGTTCCTCACTGACACTCTTCCAGAGGAGCCTTGATGAGTGTATGTGAAACTGAACTGTCACACCATGGATCACTTCATCAGCTCTACTACACAGAGGCCTAGGGAACTAACTCCATGAGTGGTGATAGCTGCACACTCTGACCATAACAATATATGCCTTCAGGGAGATAGCCTATTACCTACCTATGTATATATATATATATAGGGGGAACACAGTATAATAAGCCCATGATGAATGGCAGAGATGTGTGTAAGAGAGTGACAATGATAGGGAGCCATCCAGGATTGTCCCACCCAGCACACATCCCAATGGCACAAAAGACATGAGGTGCACATCTCACCCAGTGTGCATAACAGCCACCAGTATCTGTAAGCATTACAATGTATGTGGTCCATGTGCCTGCTGTACAACATGATGGTACAATGAAGTACTATCTGTAGAAATGTACCTGTCACATGGTCTACTACATACTTATGAACCTATCTTCAATAAGGCATATGTTAGCCTAGGCAAGTTGTGCAGCTTTCACCACCCCATTGGGTAGTCTCCCAATCCATCATTCTAATATTTAGTACCCTAAGCCCTTTTCTAGTGGGGCTGCTGATGTGATGCCTGGCGTGAATTGTCTGTTTCCCATCCACTCATCAAGATTCCTATTGAAGAGTGTCAGCGAGTGGCTCTGTCTGATGTACATTGGGACTCTGTTCTACAGTAAGGCAAGTGTCTGGGATGGTACTCTATCCCACCAGCATGTTGTATTCATTTTTGTGATCAGATTCATATCCATGGAGTGTGTAGGGCGACTCAATTTTGTTATCTGTAGATGGAGCATGCTCAGCAGTTATGTGTTGGACATGGCTCTGTATGTTAGACAGAGTGTGCCTCTGAGTAGGCGGTATGCAACGAAGAACAGATTTAGTTTTACCAGTTGTGTTGCATAACACAACTGTTTGAGGCCAGAAATCCTCTTGGTGAGGTACCTCTGTGGTCTTTACAGCTGCTGGATATGCGTAGTCGAGTACATCCGAAATGGTGCATTGTACTCAATGATGGGTCTGATGACTTAAGAGTAGAGGGCCACCACTACCTCTTCGGATCCTGATGCAAACCCTTTGTTGATTAGGTGGGCCACATAGGCTTTCCCAATCACTTTGGCAACATGGTTGTCAAAGGAAAGATGACTATGTACTTGTGTCCCCAGATCCCTTATTACCTTGTGAGTTTTAAAGGGGTAACACCTATGTGGTAGTTTGTGTGTGCTTTGTTTTCACCAAAGGGGATCACTATGCATTCCTCCACATTGAGCTTGAGGTCATGATTCTGACACCACACATCTGTCTCATAGAGTCCCTTCTGGAGAATATTTGTGTCATCCGGGGAATCTATTATGACAAACCCTTTACAGTTCCCAGCAAACCTAGTCAACCACAACCCTCCTGTGCTGGCACATTTGAGAAGTCTATACCAAACAGGAGGGACCCCAGGACTGAACCCTGGGGGCCTCCAGTTGTTACTGGTGTATACAGTCTGACATGTGGCCAGCAACTCTTAGTTTGTGGAATCTATCTGTGAGCCAGTTTGCAATCCATCTTGTGATGTATGATTTCATGCCCAGGTTGGTGAGTTCATCTATGATACCTGACTGGGGAATGGTGTCAAAAGCTGTAATGAGGTATAGGTAGGCTGTGTTGAGCTCATTTCAATCATCTGTAGCCTGGGTAACAGTCTAAAAGAAATCCACCCAGTTCAGGAGGTGTGATCTGCATATGATGAAGCCAAACTGGGTGTGCTCAACTGTGTGAAGGTTCACAATCTCTTTATTGTTGACTTTCTTTATGACTGACTCCATTGCCTTAAAGAGCAGACTCGTCAGGCTCAGAGAGCATGAATGCCAAGGGGTTTTTGTGGCTCCACCCTTGTGGAGTGTGAAGAATGTTGCTGTGAAACATTCTATGGGTACATATCCTGTACAGAGCATGCGAAGAGAGGTGTAGGTATCCTTGATAAATATGGATACATCCCCACCCTATGTGCTATGATCCGAGTCCTGATGCTGGAAGGTATAGAATGAGTAGTATCCTGGTAGTGCTGGTGTGCTCTCTGGAGCCTTGAAATAGGTTTCTGTTACTGCACAGATATCAATATTCTGCATACTGAGATGTGCCTGGAGTGTGCGCATCTGCAGGCTGAGACTTCTGGCAATGAGTAGCATTTAGCTAACTTTGTGGTTATTTGTGTTGGTTATGGGGTTTGGTTTGTCCTGAGTGACCGGTGTTCCACACCTGAAGTTAACGGCTCATTGCTCCCATCTGACCATAAGCTAATTACCCTACATATCCACATTCTGGACCCACCCCCCATTAAGGAAAGCATGTTAAAAAATGTCTCCAAAGCCAACTGCATGCTTCTTAAGACAGAAGTGCTGAACTTCAGGACACCCATACAGATGGACAATACTGTTAAGACTACTGAATCCTTCACAATTGCACTTTATAAGCACTTACATGAGTGTATGCATTGTGCTATCCCAAACAGAACCAAGACACTATCCTCCAAGAAAAGGAAGCCAATCTGGTGGTCCCCTGCCATAAACAAACTGCACAACAGAAGGAAGAAAACTGTTGGAAAAGAGGGTAAAATCCCATGAGTGGAGGAGCTCCCTGGTCAGCCTCAGGAAGATGCTGCGATCCCTGATAAAATCCTCCAAAGCTAGTTACGAAAACAAAGTCGACACTGATTCTAAAGACAACCACAAAGTATTCTATAGCTAAGTCAAGAATCTCAATGGCAACACTCAGATCTGCTCTAAGTTACAGCACAATGGCACCAAATATACAGACCCAACTGATATTGCTAACAGCCTGGCAGATAGGATCAGTGCTAACTTTACCCCCCTCTAACCCATGAAAGAGCACATCTCTATACTGGAAGAATGCAAAGTTGCTGTCATCATGGCTGCACAGGTAAAAACCACTCTCCAAAGCCAGGAACACAGCATCCATGGGACCAGATTACATCCCAGGTTGTGTTCTACATGAACCACAGAATGAACTGGCACCACACCTACATACCATGTTCAGTCATAGCCTCACCTCAGGCTTTGTGCCTGCTGAATGGTGCACAGCAACGGTTATCCCACTACACAAAGGGGGAGCCACCACAGACCCCAGGAACTAGCGCCCCATTAGCCTGATGAGCCTGGTCTGCAAGGCCATAGAACGTATCATCATGGAACTTATAAACAAAGACATTGGTACTCTCCAAACTCTGGACCACAACCATTTTGGGTTTGTAAAAGGAAGATTGTGTCTCCTAAACCTGATAGACTTCACCAAAGCCATAGACAAGGGTAAGGTGGTTCACACAGCCTATCTAGATCTTGGCACAGCTTTTGACACCATCCCCCACTCTGGAATTATGGATAAACCCACTAAACTAGGTATAAATCCCTATGTCACAAGATGGGTTGCCAACTGGCTGACTGACACAACCCACACTGTGAATGTAGCAGATTCCAAGTCTGACTTTGGACCAGTGACAAGTGGAGTACCACAGGGTTCAGTCCTGGGTCCTGTCCTGTTTGGTATCTACTTCCCTGAAGTACAGATTAACATGGAAGGTCTCTGGCTAATGAAGTTCCCAGATGAGTGCAAACTAGGAGCCATAATCAAGATTACTAACAATGTGGACATCCTACAAAGGGGCCTCACTGAGACAGATGCCTGGTGTCAAAGCCATGGCCTCAAGCTTAATGCCAAAAAGTGCATTGTCATCCAGTTTGGTAAAAACACTGTACCCATGAACTATAACATAGGTTGTAGTATACTTAACACCAAAAGTGTGATAAGATACCTTGGGACACAGGTGGACAGTAGACTCTCCTTTGATAATCACATTGCCACAGTAGTCAGGAAATCCTTCTACGGGGCACACCTCTTCACAAAAGGTGTCTCACTGTGGAATAAAAGAGGTCATTGTTCCCCTCTACTCATCAGTCATTAGATCCATTATAGAGTACAATGCCCCTTTTGCTATGTACCTCACAAGACATCTACAACAACTGGAAAGCCTGCAGAAATACCTCACAAAGAGGATTAGTAGCCTCAAATACATGCCATACACAGAACGTCTCAAAACACTACAGCTTTACTCTGTCGCATATCGCCTACTCAGAGGTGAACTCTGCCTAACATACAAAGCTATGTCAAACACAGAGCTGTTGGACATGCTCCACTTAAATAAATCCCAATCCCTCCGAGTGTCAGCCCCAAAACCCAGATTGAAATACTAAAGGAGGGGGTGTATCCATTTTCATAAAGGATACCCACACCTCCAGGTTAGTGGCACAGCACAAGGCCTTGGAGACCATGCAAGTGAAACTAACATTGGGCAAAGCTGCTTATTAGATCGTAGCCTGCTATAGATCACATACCTTGTCTCAGGACCTTCACTCAGTATTCCTGAGAACACTGGGAAATATAAAGGTCCTACAAAACACCATGATATGAGGAGATTTCAACTACACAAACATTGACTGGGAGAATTACTCGAGTACAAAGTCCTTTGCCCAATGCTTCCTAGAGTTTATAAACTCAAGTGGCCTGGAACAGCTGGTCACCACGCCCACTCGAGGTGACAACATACTGGACCTGATCATCACCAACATGGGGGATCAGTGTTCCACACCAGAGGTAAACCCCTCGCTGGCAATATCAGATCATGAAGTAATCACACTGGACATACACATCCCAACCCCCCCCCCCCCCAGTCAACAAAACCACTGTGAAAAACTTTTCAAAAGCAAACTTCACACTTCTCAAGACCGAAGTGGAAAGTTTCAAAGCCCCCTTGCTACAGGATAATGCTATCCAATCTGCAGAATCCTTTACAAGTGCATTCTATGAGCATCTACAGGGATACATGGATCGAGCCATCCCAATTAAAACCAAGACTCACTCCTCCAAAATGAAGAAATCAATCTGGTGGTCCTTGCTCATAAATAAGCTATACAACAGAAGGAGGAAACTAACAAAATTCCAAAAAGGAAAGGCATCACTGATCATTATCAACAAGAAACTACAATTGCTCATAAAATAATCCAAGTCCAGTTTCTAAAGAAAAATTGGCAAGGAATCTAAAGATAACCACAAAGTCTTCTTTAGCTGTATCAAACATTTAGGTGGCAGCTCTCAGATATGCTTTCAGCTACTGCAAAATGGCAAAAGATACACTGAACCAACTGACATTGCCAACATCCTGGCGGACAAGTTCAGTGCAAATTTCACCCCCCCTCACCCCCAAAAGGGCCTGTGTCCATCCCAGAAGAATGCAGTGCCCCAGACTTCATGGACATGCAGGTAAAAACAGCCCAAAGCTAAGAACACAGCATCAATGGGACTGGATGGTGTCCCAGGCTGTGACTTACACGAGCTCCAAAAGGAACTAAACCCTCACCTACATTCACTGTTCAGACTCAACCTTACCACAGGCTATGTACCCAAACAATGGTGTACAGCAACAGTCATCCCGCTCCACAAAGGTGGTGCCACAACAGAACCTGGGATCTATCACCCTATAAGCCTGACCAGCCTGGTCTGCAAAGCTATGGAGAGAATTATCATGGAACTCATAAACAGAGAAATTGGGGACCTCCAGATACTGGACCCTACCCAATTTAGCTTTGTTAAAGGCAGATCCTGCCTCCTAAACCTAGTTGACTTCTTTGAAACAGTTACCAAGGCCATAGATGAAGGGAAGGTAGTCCACACAGCCTACCTGGACCTCACTAAGGCCTTTGACACCATTCCCTACTCTGGCATCATAGACAAGCTTACCAGCTTGAACATTAACCCCTATGTCACGAGATGGATGGCCAACTGGCTCATGGATAGAACACACATGGTCAGAGTTGCAGGTGCCATGTCTGACTCTAAACCAGTCAGAAGTGGCATCCCACAGGTCTCAGTCCTGGGACCCTTCCTGTTCAGTATATACGTCTCTGAGGTACAGGCAAGCATGGGAGGACTATGGCTGACCAAGTTCCCAGATGACTGTAAACTGGGGCCATATTCGACTCTCTGGCTGACACAGACATCCTCCAGAAAGGTCTTACAGAGACAGATACCTGGTGTCAAAACCATGCCCTCAAGCTGAATTGCAAAAAATGCATAGTCATCCCTTATGGAAAAAACAAAGTGCCCACAAATTACCACATAGGCCATCCATCTCGTGACATAGGGGTTAATGTTCAAGCTGGCAAGCTTGTCTATGATGCCGGAGTAGGGAATGGTGTCAAAGGCCTTAGTGAGGTCCAGGTAGGCTGTGTGGACTAGGTATGGAAAATGTAATTAGGGACCTGGGGACCCAGGTAGATAGTAACCTCTCATTTGATAATCACATTGGCAAAGTGGTTAGTTATTCCTTCTATGTAGCCCACCTAATCATGAAAGCGTTCACCTCTAGATCAAGAGAGGTTATTGTGCCCCTCTACTCATCACTCATTAGGCCCATTTGGTATGTACCTTAATTGGCACATGCAATAGCTGGTAAGACCACAGAAGTACTTCACCAAGAAGATCATGGGCCTCAAAGAGATGCCCTATGCAGCTCGATTAAAGAAACTCCAGCTCTACTTGGTTGCTTACTGCCTGCTCAGATGTGATCTATGCCTGACGTATAAGGCCATGTCCAACCCGTAATTAATGGACATGCTCCACCTCAAGAAAAACAAATCTCTTAGAGCCACACGCTCCATTGAATTAAACCTCAGCAAAGCAATAAACAGGACGTGCTGGAGGGATAGATTCCTGTCCCAGAGACTTCCCTCACTCTGGAATAGAATCCCAGTTGATGTTAGGCAGAGCCCCTTGCTGACTCGCTTCAAGAGGAATCTTGATGAGTGGATGGGAAATTGTAAATTTACCCCTGGGATCACTTCAGTGGCCCTGCTAGACAGAGGTCCAGGAAACTAATTTAAAAGGGAGGTGAAAGCCAACACATTCTGGCTAGGCTTATAAATGCCCTTGGGCAGATAGCCTAGTACCTACCTATGAACCTACATGCTCTAGGGACCTAAACCTTGTCACCACAATAAACAGAACATGCCAGAAGGATAGATTCCTGTCCCACAGACTTCACATACTCCAGAATAAACTACATATCTAAATCAAACAAAGCTCCTCATTAGCACTCTTCAAGGAAAATCTTGATTATTGGATGGGAAATAGGAAATTCACCCTTGAGATCACTTCTGTGTCTCTGCATGACAGTGGCACAGGAAAATAAATTTCTTGGGTGGCAAAGACCAGGGTACCTTTTTGGCTGGCCTTGTATAGGCCCCAGGGCCAATAGACTAGTACCTATCTATGAACCTATGAACCTTTGAGCCTTGCCTAAAAAAGGTAATATGGGGACAGCATAAGTCTTGGCCAGTATTCAGAAGCATAGGGGCGACAGGTGCAAACCATCTGTAGTGAAGCAACAAGGCTTGTCTATCATGTCATCACAGGCAGACAGAGACTGGATCCCCTTTGAATGACACCAGAAGCTCAGCCAATTGTTGAAGTTTATCATCTTTCTGTTATATTGCAGTATCATGTAGGTGAAGGTAAGATGCTACTCAAGGTTTGACCCTGTGTGTGCCAGCATGTGGTGCATCAACCCATATATGATATGGTCACGGCCTATGCATACAATACACTCAAATGTGAAAAAAACCTTTGTGCAAACTGTCAGCAAGTAATGTCTGTATTGCACCCTGTAACTCCATATTGCTTGCTGAAGTGTAAAGACATACTTAGTTTGGATTAAGAACACCGCACTTGCCAACTGTGTGTGTCTCCCTGGGGAGAAGCAACCTTTTTGCAGGCTACTCAAACACCTTAAAAGTGGTATACTCATCCTTGTCAAGTCCGATGATGTCACCATCCTACAAATATACCAGTGGAAAGATGCAATCCCAGTAATGTGTATAGCACATCGTGTAAATGTGCACTGCTATAGTATCATAATGTAGTCAGGTAGGGATTTGAATCCTGTACTTGTCAACTGTGTATGTGTGTCTCCCTGGGGAGGAGCAACCTTTTTGGAGATTACTCAAACACCTTAAAAGTGGTATACTCATCTTTGTCAAGTCCGATGATGTCACCATCCTACAAATATTCCAAAAACTCCAAGGAAAGGGTGCCACAGAACCGAGAACCAGTAAACCCACAACAGGCACCCAAACAGGCAGAAGGTAATAATAAAAAATGAGCAGCAGCAGGTTTAATCACATAAACGCCACACAATACAAAGCGTTTTCATCCACCAGACTTCTTCAAATGCAAAATGAATGAATGAAGGCTGTGCCTGCTTATATATCCCTCCCAATTTAATTAATAGTTAAAACAATTGTTTAATTGACACCAATTAAATCCTGTAACTAAAATATTCGTGAAAACCTACCAACTTGCCACAAATACAGATGAAAGTAGATAAAAACATGCACATTTTTTAAAAGAACTTTAAAATAAATATATAAATACTAAAGCTATCACAATGAGTTGGACAGATAAATAAACTTGAATCAAAAAACAACAAAAGGAACTTGCAAAACAATAGATTTACATATTTTATAGTTTTTCAGCTCTCATTTTTAAAATAGGGGCAATGGATATGTATATTCATTCAGCCCTGGGAATCTATTGGCTTCCAATAACAACTGCCAAAATATTTCTCTCACCTCTATCCTATTTTCCCACAGGCCCCCCTCACATCACATTGCACCTTCTCTACAACAAAGAAGCCCCATTTTGCTTGGGGACATGTCAGTGTATGTTAAAACAAGGCATTTTAAATATTTTCGACTCTAATAGCATATAAATGCTCATAAATCCTCCTTCTGAGTTTACGAGTAGTTTTTCCAATGTAAAATGCACCACAGGTTTTACATAGGGCTAAATAAATCAAGCCTTCACTATTACAATTGGAAAAACTACTACTCTGAATCTGATAGTCTCTTGACAGGATGTGTACAGAATCCTGTCTAGGTATATATGGGCATTGGGCAAATGCCCCACATTTGTAGGTTCCCAATTTCTTACATGAAACAATAAAACCATTATGCTCCAGCAAATCCTTGAGGTTCCTGCCTTTTTATATATGTGAATCCTAGGGTGTTGGTAAACAAAACGTCCAACTCTGAATAGCACCTAAACCTGCTCCAGTGTTGAGTAATAATGTTTTTAACCCTAGAGGTATTCTGATTATAAAACATCACATAATTACCCTCAAGGTTTCTTGATTTTATCCCTGGTAACGTCACCCCTGGTTGTTGTGTGGTACCCTGCACATTTATTGGTACTATCACACTTGTATCTCCTGTTCCCAAAATAGGGGCAAACCTATCCTTTCTCCCATTCTTTACTTCCTCCAAAACCTCATCAATTAAATAGTTAGGATACTTCCTAGATATAAACATTTCTTTGACTCTCTGACTTTCGTCTTCAAAGTCCGAGTCCAAAGACGTCATCCTACAACTACGGACAAATTGTCCCTTGATAATACTTCTCTTCTGTTTAAACGGATGGGAACTAGTGAAATATAGGTATGAGTTAGAAAAGGTTTCCTTTCTATATACATTAGATGTAAACTGCTGACCTAGAACTTCTTTTTTAATAGTGATGTCCAGAAACTTCATATAGTCATGTGTAATATGGGAAGTAAATTTCAAAAAATTAGTGGTATGGTTTAGATAGTCTATGAATTCTGTTAACTTTTCCATACTACCTTTCCAAAAAATGCAAATATCATCCAGGTAACGTTTGTAATATATCCAATATTGTGCATATTCAGATTGGAACACAAACTTCTCTTCCCAAACCATGAGCACAATGTTGGCATAAGTAGGGGCACAACTTGCCCACATGGCCACTCCCTGGATCTGTTTAAACAACTCACCCTCAAAAAATATAAAGTTGTGTTTCAATACCAAATCCATCAACTCTGTATAAACCAGAAAAGTATTGTGGTCGAGTTTTCCATGTTGGTGAATGGCATCCTGGAACCATTCTAACCCTGTAGAATGTGGCATCACATTAAATAAATCCTGAATATCATGGGTTACAAATATTAAGGAATCTGAATACATGTTGCTATTAATGCTTCTCAAAAATTCCCAGGAGTCCTTAAGTATACCATTGGCCCTAACCCAAATATCTTTTAATTTTACATCCAAAAATTTGGCCAACAGATGGGTTTTAGAGTCATTGGCTACCTCACTGGGTCTCAGGGGTGGATCCTCCACACTTTTATGTTCCTTGGGTTTCCCAAAAATAGCAGGGATATGGGGTCTGTCCACACTGAAATACTTAAAAGTGTCCTGGTTTATAAAATTGTCATTCAGCATGTCCTGTAAAACCAAATCAATCTTACGGTATGCTAAGTTAATCTCATTCTTGGATACCCTAACATACCTGTTGGTATCATTAAGCATATCCATCATCTTACTGGAATACAAAGTACTGTCCATGAAGACTACCCCTCCACCTTTATTGGGTTGCATCACCCTCAGGTATCTATTTTCTTGAATGGATTTGAGAAGTACCTTTTCTTCTCTAGTCATGTTAAATTTACCATGCCATCCACCCCTATAAACATTCCTGATTTCTTCTTCAACCTCCCTTTCAAAATTTTTTTCGCTGGGGGTGTATAGGGGGATTATAGGTACTAGGTCACCTTAAAAGTGGTATACTCATCTTTGTCAAGTCCGATGATGTCACCATCCTGCAAATATACCTGTGGAAAGGAAACATCCCAGTAATGTGTATAGCGCGTATTGTAAATGTGTACTGCTGTAGTATCAAAATGTAGTTAGGAAAGAGTTTGAATCTTGCACTTGTTGTGTGTGTCTGTGCTCCAGCTGTGTGATGCCATTGGCCAATGTGGAGTGGGTTTTGATTTTTCTAGTGTATGACATATCACAATGACAACTGTATGTGCATTACACATGTAAGGTAGCTGTGGGGCAAATTCATATGCATACATGTGACCTCATAGGTGGGTACTCAGCTTTCTCCATGAACGCATGTGTTATCTTTGCCAGAGCATGCTGGCACTTTCCAGATCTTAGGTCACTTCTGTATACTTGTGACAAGTTTAGCCACTGCAGTGATCCCTGGGCTACGGCTTCCATTTCACATCCACTCATCACGGTTTCTATTGAAGAGTGTGAGTGAGGGTTTATGCTTGAGGTATATTTGAAACCTGTTCCAAAGCAAGCAAAGTCTGGCAAAGATGACTAATCATTATAGAAATGCAACAACCTCTGTGGATCTGAATGCAAACCCTTTATTGCTTATGTGTTCCACAGAGGGATTTCCAAAACCCTTTGGTAATGTGATTATCATAGGAGAGATGACTTAACACATGGTTCTATGTATACATTAGTACCTGTTCCACATTTTGGGGGCTACTACCTATGTGGTACTCTGGGGATACTTTGTTTTCTAAAAGTGGATAACTATGCTTTCCTAGGTTTATAGCTTTACAGCATGAGTTTGACACCAGGTATCTATCTGTATGATACCCTTGTGGAGGATGTGTGTGTCATCTGGAGAATAAAGTATAGCCCACAGTATGCATTTTCATCAAACATGGGCAAACATATCCCTACTGTGTTTGCTTGTACCTAAGAAAGCTATATGCCAAACAGGAGTTGTCCCAGGACTGAGTGCAGGTGAATGCCACTTGTTGCTGGCATAGAATAGTACATGGAGGCCGCAAATGTTACTGTGTGTCCTACATCTGTGCGTCAGTTGTCAAGCCATCATCTAACAATCGTTTATGGTCAGTCTGTTGAGGTTATGTCTAATACCAGTATGTGGGATGGGTATGATTTGTTGGTGAGCTATAGCCTGGCTGTGTTGACCTCCCCTCCCTCACCTATAGCCTTGCTGACTGGCTTGAAGTCTACTAGGTGTAGGAGCCATGATCTGGCCTAAGCGAACCTAAGTGGGTATGGTGCAGTGTTTGCAGGTTCATAATGTATCTGTTAATGACTTCCATAATGCTGTGCTCCATAGCCTTCCAGATAACATTGGTCTGGCTTATAGGGTGAGAGTTTCCAGGACCTGTTGTAGTTCTACCCTTAATCAATCTATGTTAACATTTGCACTGGGTGTGACAAGGGTGGACAGGTTTAAGAATAAGTATATTAGAGAGTCAGGACAGGTTTGAAGGGTAGTAGACCATGCCAGATAGGCAGGATTAAGTTGGTTTGTACATGTGCTGAGGAGGGATGCAGAGTATATTGTGAAATAGATGCTAAGGATGAAACCACCAGGTAACAGGAAAAGAGGAATGCCTAAGATGAGGTTTATGGCTGTGGTGAGAGAGGACATGCAGGTGGATGGTATGACAGCACAAGATGCAGAGGGCAGGAAGACATGGAAACAGATGATGTACTGTGGTGACCCCTAATGGAAGCATCCGAAAGGAAAAGAAGATGTTGTAGCTCAACCCTTGTGGACTGTGAACACCATTACCGTACGTCATTCCCCATGTATGTAACCTGTATATAGGCTCCATCTGGACAGAGCGTTTAGGTGAGTGGTGACTTCATATGTCAGCTTGTGTATGACACAGCCAGGGACACTATCCAGTACCAATGCCACTGTAGTGTGGACCTTGTTAAAGAGATGTTTTAACTAGAGTGTCTGTGAATCATCAGGTATTACGTTCTGCAGGTTTGGAAATTTGGCCCTTGTATAGCGACAGGGTGGTGAAATCTGCATTCAAACTGTCTGACAAGGAATTGGTAATGTCAGTCAGATAAGTGTACTTTGTGACCATTTACATTAACTGTGACCCAATCTGAGATTTCCCCTGTAGATTATGAACAACAGTAAAGAAAGCTTTAGTGTTGTCTTTGGAATCGTTGCCATTTTGTATTTTGAAGCTTGCCTTGTATGTTTATTGAGGGAGTGAATTTTTTAAATGATACTGACCAGATAGGTTATCCCTTCTTGGTATGTAACTCTTTAATAACATTACATGCAGAATAATTATTAAAGAATTATTATACCTTTATTTATTGGGTTAAAACACTTTTTTGAAGGCTCTCTCATTTATTTTATATAACAGTACATGCAGAATAATTACTAACCTGCCTGGTAATGCAGCCTTTGTAGCCTATCTTCATGGGCTTGCTGATTCATAGCCTGGACACCTGCAGCTGTGAAGTAAATGCAATGATAATGAGACATACCTATCCATAGTATAGACAAGAATAGCAATTCTTAAATACTTAATACAATGGCTACTTACTCAGTACTGGGGCATTTGCCATCCCACGGACCTCCTGGATCCACTGGTCCAGTTGATCCTCCTTGCATCACTTCAGGTCAGAGTAATAGTGCCTGACCTGCTCACCAGTCTGAGGAATGCCAGTGGCACTGGTGAGATCACGAGCTAGACAGTTCCAGGCCTCTGTTTTTTATTGGGTGCCCTGGTACTGGCCCCACAGGTGTCTTTCCTCATGATTGTGGACAAGGAGCCAAACCATTACATTGGTCTCCTCAATGCCCCAACGTTGTGCTCAAAATCGAGTGCCTTCTCCAACCCCAGCCATGCTGACTGGAGAAGGGAGCTACAACCAGTTATGGCAAGTATTCCCACCTGTGGAACTTAAAGATGCCTCATTTCCCGCACTTATTTGTGATTGGCCAGTTTGGAAAAAAACTCAGCTGTAGGCACACCTGCTTAGCTGATGTTAGCAATGTTTAATATTCCTTTGATAGATATGTGTCTGTTGAAAGAGCATGGTTATGAAATGCTGTCATGGCTTAGTGGTTATGTACTGTGCCTATAGTGCACAGTATCCCAAATTCAAGCCCTGTCACTGTTTTTTATTTTCCTACTGGCCAGACCTCAATGGTTAAGGTACAGTGAAGGAGGTGTGGCCGTGTTTAGCTGACTTTGAGCAACTTTGCCCGACGTTGCTCAGCATTGTTCGACGTTGCCTAACATTGCCCGACGTTGCTCAACATTGCCTAACGTTGCGCTGATTAGTGTGGTGTGCAGCTACGCACAAACATGTTCTGTTTGTGCTAGTTTGTGCAATGCACAGCTCCGCGCAAAGACATTGTGCTATTTAATGCAGTGCTCAGCTATGAGCAATTAAATTTAAATATGCTCAGTACTGGTAAAATGTGTTTAGTAGTGCTTTACATTGCTTAAAATAATTTACTCATGCATCAGTATGCATAACCATTTCACCTTCCTATATATATATATATATATATATATATATATATATATATATATATATATACACAATTCATTCACTACTACATATAACATTTTAATGCTTTTTACAAAACTTTAATACATGTCAGGAAATATTTTTGTATACAGATTTCCAACAGAAAATGAAAAGTGCAGTGGTGGGACTCGAACCGGGAATGCCTCCTCTTTGTGCAAAGGCTCTAACCACTACGCTATTGCTATTTCACTTAACTTGCGTATATTTTTCTTATTATCCTCTTCAGTGTCTAAACTGCTAACTCTAACTAAGCAATGGGCAAACCCGCGCAAACACGCACAAATACTGGCAGCTATATCGGAAATGAAAAAAAAAAATTATTTTACTTTTTATATTTGTACGGGGTTTACTATATGGGGGAGTTTATTGTTAGAATATACACATGTGAGCGGACTCGCTCATGTAAATAGACATTTCCCGTGCTTCAAACTTGCAGGGGCGTGGATTTTTGGACTGATCGGCAGTCCGACACGGCCACTACATTCATCCATGCTCCATGTTAGTTTTAGAGTTGAGGCAGTGCGCCCTCATTAATATGCATGGGGCACTGCCTTCTTACTCTTAGACTGGCTCTTCTGTGTAAGACTAATTTAGTCTTACGTGGAAGATTAGTGAATCCTGGGGAACATCTCTTTTATTACATGGTTATTAAACAATTTAATTTCAATTATTTTGTCTGAATTTTTTCAAGTTCACCTCCTATGTTCCAGTTTCCATTAAACATCTACATATAAACAGTTAAAATATTTCAGTGTACATTCCTGTTGTATTCCAAAAGGGCATGCTGTGGTTACGTTTTATCTCAGTACTTTTCACACACTTCTGTATAAATCATATAATTATTCACAAATGATATACAATTATTTACAAAATTCCCGATAGCTGGCTGGCAGTATTTCACTGTGTCACACCCTCCTCTGCCCAGACCATAAGGAAGATACTGCCACCAGAACACTCCAAAGTCAGCTACTCTAAGCCTGTTACCAGGGTACTCAATTATATTAATACTAATACAAATGTCAGTGTTTATCCAATGAAGTAAGGCTACAGTGTCACCAAATAAATTTAAGTACTCTCAATGGTTAACATATTCTCTAAAAGACCAGCCACAATGAAAAGTTTAAATATATTTAATAATTAATAATAAAAGAACATGAAAATACTAAATATCTGTTTACAATAAACATCAGAGTTTCAGCACAGAAAATATTAAAAGTAACACAGATGGAAAAGTTCACACAGATACAAAAAAACAGGCTGTTTATAATACTGATTTTTCTTTGAGATTTCATGTGCTCATAATGTATTAGATTTGAAATGTGCTGCAGATGTTTGCAGGGTGTGCATGTGTGCGAATGTGTGTTGGCACACTTGTGTGTGTGTTTATTCAAGAGAGTGTATGTGTTTGTGTGCACATGAACACATGTGTTTGTGTGTGTGTGCCAGTGTCTGTGAGCATGTGTGAATATGTGTATATGTGTGTGTGTGTGTGTGTGTGTGTGCGCGTATATGTGTGTGTGTGTGTGTGTGTGTTTGTGTGTGTATGTATGTGCGTGTCTGTGTCTGTGAGCATGTGTGTGTGTGTGTGTGTGTGTGTGTGTGTGTGTGTGTGTGTATGTATGCGTGTGTGTGCGTGTGTGTGCGTGTGTGTGTGAGTGTCTCTTTCTGGGTTTGTTTGTGCATGTCTCTGGCTGGGTGGCCGTGGAGGGAGGTAATATCTGCAGAGTACAACTTAAGTTATAAAGCCTGATTTTTCATTCTGCTGATGCAGATAAGTTCAGCAGCTTGGCATCTGGTATATCAGGTACTGACCAGACAGCTGACATTCACTTATCAATGTGGGTGAATGCATGATCATACCTTCTGTTAGAATGTACTGAAAGTACAACACTACAGATAACAATGAGCAATAAAAGAAAGTCATATCATGTTATCATGTTATCTAGTTATGGTAATAAGTTTGTAGACAAAGGACAAAGGACAATATTTCTAGTCAAGATTATGGGAAATAAGTATAGATGTTACTCTCTGAAACACATAGTCATCGATCATTCAATCTTCACAAATAACAGAAAATGTTGCTGTTTCAATCTTCACAAAGCATACAGGAAATGAAAGTCAAATGGGATGCATTGAAGCTGTGGAATTAAAGACAAGAAATAAATTAAATTGATATGCTGAAATATAGTCTGTACAATGTATGGGCATTTTAAAGCCAGAGCAAGGTTATTTACAAAAGAAAGAAAATGGACTGGAACTAATAACATGCAGGACAAATGCTAATTACCAGTGTTCAATGAATGTGATAGTGTGGGAACAAATGACTGCAGTAAATGTGGATGAGTACAAACAAGTTTGCCAGAAATGACAGGCAAAAGCAACATATGGAACTTAAAAAATGCTGTGATACATAGAAGTAAGGAATGCATAATAATCCGCCCTCCTTTTATTGAATTTTACTGACCTCCCTCTCAAATAACTGAGAGCACTGTCTGCTGTTACTGATCTTAGAATATGATTTGAATTGAAAGCATAGCTTTAACGTTAATATTCTGTTCTCAGACGCAATCTCCTATAACTAGGTCTTCTGAATAAACTAGCATGGGAGTATCCATACAACAGTATAAGAAACTCTGTATGAATTGCGGAAGGAGTCAATTATGATCACATTGTGGGTCTCTAAAGAGCACTGTTGGCTAACATCAAAGATTGAAACAATACTAATGTTATGAACTTTAATCATACTTTTACTTAGGAATGGGGTCAATTCCCATCATGGTATTAGAAAGCCAAAATACATGGAGAAATTAAACAATCAGAGAAGCAGTGTAACAAATTTACAGACATCAGAAAGTCAGAAATGAATTTCTTGAAGGCTGTATTATTGGACTTATTCTTACATTTCTATGTCTTTCAGAGGACTGCATCTATGTAAGGTAACAGATTCTAGATTCTGCCAATATGCTTCATGGTTTGCTTTGAAGTTATATCATTATTTATGTTTGCTTTGTGTCATATGTGATGTATAGATTAAATCTTTTTTTTCTTTCCTGTAGGATCAGTGACATACAAGTAAAACAAATCACAAGGAAGTGTTTCATGGCACACTCTGTTTTTGTTCCATCTGTCTATTGAAATACAGTTGTAGCATGATTTGGAATTTATCATAAAGATATATGCTTTAGTTGTTATTGACAAACCTGACATCTACTCATCTTTTGTGTTAGGCAAAAGGAGATAAACCTTAGCAAGCAAGATTATCAGAAAAAAAACAAGTGAAAACTCAAGCAGTTTATTTTGCTGTTGGCAGTGTTGTAACCTGCCAGAAATGTGCATGTGTGGGAATTCTGTCAAACATATTCCCAGTGATCAGTTCTACTGATACACAGTTCTTTGCTCACTTCTGATGACAACAGTAGGCTTCATAATTCCCTGGGGTTGTAAGCCATATGCACTTGTCACAGCAAAGTGAGGCTCTAATTAATCACAAGGATGAATTTTGGGCAGGAGGCATACCCCTGAGTGTTTTATTCTGAGTTTCTGGCAAAGAGTTGACCATTTATTTTGTAAGGAACTGCAGAACCCACCTTGATAACTTTGATTTGTTTAGTATCAGCACTTCTCATTCTGTGACAAAATCAGCACAGACCAACAGATGGGGTTTCTTTTTAACCACACTATTGTTGCAGTGGTTTGTCAGCTGGCCAAACCTGGAAGCACTATCAAGGATTTTGCACTTTTAAAGCTACAGATTAGAACAGGTGCAGTCATAAATATCCCCTAATTAACTGTTTAATTTTAAATGTTTCTGCGTATATCTGCTAGACAAATTACTCCCTCTGGTAAACAGATGAAGGTTTTCTTTTTTTCAGAGACTTACCATATATTGCAAATTGACAGCATTAGCATAATGAGTTAAATGAAAAATAACATGTGATAAACTGTTATCATTAAAATTAGAATATGATAGATAAGCACAACTTATTATATCAGTGATATCTCAAAAATTAAGGTGAAAAAGTTTAATACAATGTTGTATATTTCACTTTAGTTTAAGGTAAATAAGAATAATAAATGCTGTAGCAATTGGTGCAGAGGGTTAAGACTATGATCTGTAGGTCTTGTGGTAAAGAGTTTAAATCTCTCAGCCCTCATTTTTTTCCTGTGTGACTTTAACCAAGTCACATAACTAGACAGTGACAACTGGGAAAATTGGGCTAGGCTCTTAAAAGGCCATCTGTACTGCAAGCCTAGTAGCAGCACCACAAAGATAACATCTCAATCTTCTCACAAAATGGAGAACAACACAAAGATGCAATATCTAAAGCTAACTGGTTGCCATTTACTGAAAGGAACATATTTCTTTGTAACTTCCTAACCGCTAAAGTTCTCAACAATGGTACCTGCATACCATTGATTAATTAATAAAATTAAGACAAACTTCACTATCAAACTGTTATACATTATATATTTGCTAAAGATGTTTGCTTTTTCCTGTTAAATTATTTTGCTGTTTTATAATTACAAAATCTAGACACTAAGATCTAACATCTAACATATATGATTATATTTCTTCTTGATATATTTTATTGCATTTTGACTGTTACAGTATTCTTTATCTTATTGTTTGTCATAATTAAATATTTGTATGATATGTCATTGATAACATTTCTTATATGTAGCCTTCTGGTAAGGACAGTGGTGAACAGATTCAAGTAAACAATCCACTTACCTGATTAACCCATCCATCCATCCTCAACCCCTTTTTTCCATTTTGCACATGGGGTTGGGGTGTCACTTCAACAATGTCAGTCATCACAAGTCAAGGTTTACACCACCGGGTGGCTAGTCTTGCCACTGCAGTTCATCCATACTACTCAGTTGCACATAAACTTGCACATACGGCCAACTTAGAGTGTCCAGTCCACCTACTGCATGTCTTTGGAATGTGGGAGAAAACCAGATCACCTGGAGGAATCCCACACAATCACAGGGAGGACATGCAGACTTTGCACAGAAGGCACCTCACCTGAGAACTGAACCGGAGAACCTCTTGCTGTGAGATGAGATGGCTAACTGGTACCACCTCAGCCACCCTACTTACCCGATTATTCATTGCATATAAACAAAAATGCATTCATGCATGCATATATACATACACCCATGCATACATACATACATACATACATACATATATGCTTTTGTTATTTTTTTTTTCATATCCTCTTCATTAGCCACAGACACGACACAGAATTACCTTCCTGGAATATTATTTCACAGATATATATGGCTAAAAAGTTCATGCTACACATCAAATTGTCAGTGGATGATACTTTTACTAATATTGTTTGATGGGTACTATAATTTGGCAATACAGGTAAATACTGAAATGTAAGTAACTGTTTTTGCAATCATAATTTCATCTGAGATGTTTAGATGACATTTTTCATATTTAATAAAATGAAGAGTAATAAACACAGGATTTATTTAATATATGGAACCAGATTAAGGAAAAGAATAGATGCATAATTGTAAGCAGAACAGAATGTTAAATGCGGAAATATGTTTCTAATAGCAATTAAAAAAAAAGAGTTGTCCTATAATATAGAGTGTGTAGCTCTTTATTTCTTTATAGTTTTGCTTATTAGTGCACTTACTTTTCTTTGGAAAACTGTCAGTTTTACTGTCACAAATTACAATTTCATCCTTATATAATGGTTAACATCCACAGCCTGTGTTATATGAGTTAAGCATGTTTTTTTTAACAATTATACGTAGCAACATGTCAGCCACACATTCCTTTCTGAAAGGTGAAAACAACCCTGAGCTTTCCATAGGTTCATAGGTAGGTACTAGGTTATCGGCCCAAGGGCCTTTGTAAGCCAAGCCAACAAGGTTCCCTGGCTTACGCCACCCAAGAAAGTTATTTTCCTGTGCCACTGTCGAGCAGAGACACAGAAGTGATCCCCGGGGTGTATTTCCTATTTCCCATCCACTCATCAAGATTTTTCTTGAAGAGTGCTAATGAAGAACTTTGCTTGACATAGATGGGTAGCCTGTTCCAGAGTATGGGAAGTCTCTGGGGCAGGAATCTATCCCTCCAGCATGTCCTGTTTATTGTGGTGACAAGGTTTAGGTCCCTAGAGTGTGTAGCTCAGAGGGATTGGGATTTCTTTAGGTGTAGCATGTCCAACAGCTCTGGGTTTGACACAACTTTATATGTTAGGCAGAGATCACCTCGGAGTAGGCGATATGCTTTGGAGTAAAGCTGGAGTTTTTTGAGATGGTTAGTGTAGGGCATTTGTTTGATTCCAGTAATCCTCTTTGTCAGGTACTTCTGTGGCCTTTCCAGCTGCTGCAGATGTCTTGAGAGGTAAATTCCAAAAGGGGCATTGTACTCTATAATGGGTCTAATGAGTGATGAGTAGAGAGGAACGATGACCTCTTTTTTCCTGGATGAGAACCCTTTTTTGATGAGGTGTGCCATGTAGAAGGACTTCCTGACTACTGTGGTGATGTGACTATCAAAGGAGAGACTACTGTCCACCTGGGTCCCAAGGTCTCTTCTCACGCATTCGGTGTTTAGTAGATTGCTGCCTATGTGGTAGTTCATGGGTACAGAGTTTTTACCAAAGGGGATGAGACTGCACTTTTTGGCATTGAGCTTGAGGCCATGGCTCTTACACCAGGCATCTGTCTCAGAGAGGCCCTTCTGTAGGATGTTCACATCATTTGGGGACTTGACTATGGCTCCTAGTTTGCAGTCATCTGCGAACTTCGTTAGCCAGAGGCCTTTTGTGTTAGCCTGTACTTCAGAGAAGTAGATACCAAACAGGAGCGGTCCCAGGATGGAACCATGTGGTACTCCACTTGTCACTGGTTTGAGGTCAGATTTGGAGTCTGCAACTTTTACAGTGTGGGTTCTGTCAGTGAGTCAGTTGGCAACCCATCTTGTGACATAGGGATTTATGCCTAGTTTATTGAGTTTAGCTATAATTCCAGAATGGGGGATGGTGTTGAAAGCCTTGGTGAGGTCAAGATAGGCTGTGTAAACCACCTTACCCTCATCTACAGCTTTGGTGACTGCCTCAAAGAAGTTGATCAGGTTCAGGAGGCATGATCTGCCTTTCACAAACCCAAACTGGGTGGGATCCAGAGTTCGGAGGTTACCAATGTCTTTGTTTATGAGTTCCATGATGATACGTTCCATGGCCTTGCAGACAGGTCTCGTCAGGCTTATAGGTCTATAGTTCCCGGGATAAGTGGTGGCTCCCCCTTTGTGGAGTGGGATAACTGTTGCTGTGCGCCATTCAGTGGGCACAGAGCCTGATGGAGGTTATTATTGAACATGATGCTTAAGTGAGGAGCCAATTCATTCTGAAGTTCATGTAAAATGCAGCCTGGGATGTTGTCCGGTCCCATGGATGCTGTGTTTTTTGGATTTAGAGAGTGCAGCTTTCACCTGCGTAGTTGTGATTACAGGGACTCTGCATTCTTCCTGTATAGATATGGGCCTTTTAGGGGGTGAGGGGGGGGTAAAGTTAGTACTGAACCTATCTGCCAGGATGTTGGCAATATCAGTTGGCTCTGTAATTTTCGTGCCTTTGTGCTGTAACTCAGAGCAGATCTCGGTGTTGCCATTGAGATTTTTGACATAGCTATAGAATGCTTTGTGGTTGTCCTTGGAATTAGTGGCAATTTTATTTTTGTAGCTAGCTTTGGAGGATCTTATAAGAGATCTCAGCATCTTCCTGAGGCTGTCCAGGGAGCTCCTCCACTCATGGGATTTTACGCTCTTTTGCAACAGTTTCTTCCTTCTGTTGTACAGTTTGTTTATGGCAGGGGACCACCAGATTGGCTTCATTTTTTTGGATGATAGCGTCTTGGTTCTGTTTGGATTAGCACGATCCACACACTCATGTTAGTGCTTATAGAGTGCATTTGTGTAGGATTCAGCAGTTGTAACTGCATTGTCCATCTGCACGGGTGTCATGAAGTTCACTACTTCCGTCTTAAGAAGAATGAAGTTGGATTTGGAGACATTTTTTACTGTGGTTTCCTTAATGGGGGGTGGGATGTGGATATCAAGGGTGATTAGCTTATGTTCGGATCGGACCAACAAGGAGTTGACTTCAGGTTTGGAACACCGGTCACTCATGTTGGTAATGACTAGGTCTAGGATATTGTTGCCCCTGGTGAGGGTGTGGATAAGTTGATCTAGGGCATTGGAGTTTATGAATTCCAGAAAGCGTTGCACTAAGGAGTTGGTACATGAGTAGTTTTCCCAGTTAATGGTGGGGTAGTTGAAGTTGCCCATTATTAGAGTGTTTGGTTGAACCCTAATATTTTCCAGTACATCAAGAAAAGAGGAGTGGGAATCCTGGGGCATGGTGGGGGATCTGTAGCAAGCTACAATTTGGATTGCAGTTTTGCCAAGAGTAAGTTGCACTTGGATAACCTCGGATGCATTATGCTGAGCAACTAGCCTGGAGGTGTAGATATCCTTAATGAATATGGACACACCCCCACCTTTGGTGTTTCGGTCCAGGTTACATGGCCGAAAAGTGTGGTATGAGTTATAGCCTGCTAGTGCAGTGGTGCTCTCTGGAGCCTTGAACCGGGTCTCAGTCACTGCACAGATATCGATGTTCTCCATTTTATGGAGTGCCTCGAGTGAGTGCATTTTGAAATTTAGACTTCTAGCATTGAGTAGCATTACCGTCAGTTTTTGCTTGCTTGTTCCTGTTATGTTGGTGAATTAGTTACTTGAACCCTGCCTAAAAAAGGCACTATAGGGGCAGCAAGAGCCTTAGCCAGTATCCGGAATCCCAGGGGTGACAGGGGCAGGCCATCTGTGGCAAAGCATCGTGGTCTGTTGACCATGTCATCCAAAGCAGACAGATACTAGATCCCCTTAGAATGACACCAGAAGCTTAGCCAATTGTTGAAGTCAATCATTTTGTCCTAGTATTGCGGTATCATTCTGGGCGATGGCAGAATGCTACTCAGGGCTAGGGTCATACCTGCCTGGGCTACAAGATCAGAGAGCTCTTCCATGTCTCTTTTCATGTAAGCCAGGGAGGTACGTCTCAGGTCATTCACACCAACATGGACAATGACAGAGTCATATTTGTACTTGTTGTGGAGTAACCTGAGTGCGTGGGTTATGTGGCGGATCCTGGCACCCGACAGGCAGCTGACAGTAACCTTCTCCTTGTTTAGCCTGGTGAGTGGGACATCATTGTGCCTGACTATAGAGTCACCTATGACTAGTATGTTGGGTATGCTGTTTTGCCTTATTGGCTGTGTTTGAGTGGCACACTGAGTCTGTGGGCTATGTGTCATTTGGGTTGTGTTGGGGGATGGAGGTGTGTTTCTGCTTTGGAGGTCTCTGTTGCTTAGGCAGATTATTATTGAGAGCCTCCGCGAATGTTTTTGAGTTTCTATGTGTGGATTTTGGTGGTGTAGACGTAGTGAGACTATATGATGAGTGTGGTGTGGTACAAATGTTTACCTTCTCCTCGTGACTGTCAGGTTCAGTCTTGGTTGGAGAGAGCTTTACCTCCAATTTGGCTAGAAAAGTGCATCTCTCACAGGTTGTAGTGTTGGGTGGTAGGAGGAGAGGGTTGTCTTTGTACATGAGGCAATGTCTACATTGCCTCAAGATGCGCAGATTCATCAGATAGACAGGGGAGAACACTGGGAGCTGAGCCTTGGACATGCCTGAATAAAAACTATTTTCCTCTAGATAAGTGAGGAAAGTGAGTACAAGAGCTGTTTTTCTCAACGCCAGAGAGAAAAGTAAGTACAAAAACTGTTTTCCTCTAGGTAATGAGGAAGATTGAGTGCTATAGTAATAGCTGAGCATGAATAAGCAAATTCAAGTGCTAAAACTAAGAATCTGTATGTGCACTAGACGAGTTACAGGACAGAAACAAGTGCAAATGCAGGCTTTCAAATCAGAAAGTTGAGAGAGATGGAAGATTACCCAAACGGCCAATAACTACAAATTCTGGGCCAGAACCACTCCTTATGTGGTAGACAGGTTACGTAATGCTTACCACTCCCACTAATAAGCTAGAAGGCTTCCCTCCAACACAGAAAGGCTTGGGGGCTCAGAAGCATACAAACAGTCCTGGATACAGCAAATCTGTATCTGGAACACTAGTTACAGGAAAGGTAGGAAACAGGCTTACAGTTTTTTTTTTTACAGAAAAGTAGCAAAAACAGTAGTAAAAACAATTCACATGCAGTGCAAGCTAGCACCCTTCAGTATGTAGTAATATTAGACCACACACAGTTTGAAAAATGCAATTAAATTAAAAAGGACTAAAAGCAAGTGCAGAAAGGGTTTATTAGGTAAAATGCAGTAAAGAGATGGGACTGGTGGAGTGTCCTAGATCAAATCTACAGTGGGGTGGGCACTGCAAAAGCCACCAAATTTAACTACAAACTAAAAACAGGGAGAGGGGGTGGGGAAGACAGCTTCAGCAGAGATCTGAGCAACCACTAATGTTGTGTCTTTCGGCTTTTACCGGTTAGTGGTCGCCACAGTGGAACTCTGGTCCGCTAATGATTGGTAGTAGGTAGTTTTTACATGCCGAGTTGCCGGCCCTGACGCACATCCTTCAACGAAGGTATGCCCATTCATGCATGTCTCCACACAGAAGACGCTCTAGCTGAGAGTTGAACAGGACAACGTCTTACTGTCTGAGCAACAACTAATATAGTACAACTTTTAAGCCAAAAAAATATACTCAGCTCTGTATATTTGCAGATCAGTCTCTCAGAACAGTGACACAACAGATATCTAAGCAACAATTAAAATCTATAATAAAGAAAAATATACTCAGCTGTGTATATTTGCAGATAGTCTTATAAGGCTGTCTCTCAGAATACAGGTTCCAATTTAAATGCAGGCTGTTATTAACAGGTCAAATTAAGGGAACCTTGAGTTAGGTAACACACAAGCTATAAAAACCAGTTGTATCAATCAGCTGAAGACAAGGCAGAAAATGGGGGTGGGAAGACAGTTTCAGCAGAGATCTGAGCAACCACTAATATAGTACAACTATTAAGCCAAAAAATATACTCAGCTCTGTATATTTCCAGATCAGTCTCTCAGAACAGTGAGACAACAGATATCTAAGCAACAATTAAACTCTATAATAAAGAAAAATATACTCAGCTCTGTATATTTGCAGATAGTCTTGTAAGGCTGTCTCTCAGAACACAGGTTCCAATTTAAATGCAGGCTGTTATTAACAGGTCAAATTAAGGGAACCTTGAGTTAGGTAACACACAAGCTATAAAAACCAGTTATATCAGCTGAAGACAAGGCAGAAAATGGGGGTGGGAAGACAGTTTCACAATTCATTAGTCAAGTCTATGCTT